>NC_140997.1:26186203-26426203 GCF_052327205.1 Somniosus microcephalus | reverse complement strand
GAAACCTCGGAAGCCACTCTCATCACATTGCTACTCAGTATCACAACATTGAGGGAGTGGTCCTCTGATCTCCACTTTACCTGCCATCTACTACATCAGCATGGGTGCCGCTTATACTGTCTCACCTTGGTCCTCAGAATCGGACCAAGATGAGCCCCACCACCAGCAGCAGCAACCACAACAGCAGTCTTCTCCTCAATGACCTAATGCTCCACAGGAGAGAGGGGGTCAGCACAGAGCCGCAGCGTGCCGGAGGTGATTCCCCCAAACACAGGGTATACAGGCAGAGGATGAGCTTCCTCAACATGACTGAGCAGTAGAGCTTCAGGAAGCTCAGGCTATCGCGCCAGGTCGTCGCAGACATTTGCAGCTTGCTACAACAAGACCTGCTGCCCAGAGATCCTGGTGGACACCGGAAGGGCTTCCACTCGCTCAATGTGCAGCTTGACTGTAACCATAAAAATATCATCATAAATGTGTGCGCCAGATTCCCTGGCAGCTGTCATGTCTCTTTCGTGATGTGCCAGTCCACCCTCTCTCAGCTCTTCACAGCTCCAAACAGACTTACCTGCTGGCTGCTTGGAGGCAAGGGCTATCCACTGAAGACGTGGCTCATGACACCCTTGAGGAGGCCAAGTACTCAGGCCGAGGAGCATTATAATGAGAGCCACATATCCACCAGATGTTTCATACAGCAAGCAATAGGCATGCTGAAGATGCCTTGACAGAGCTGGAGGAGCCCTTCAGTATGCACCAGCCAGGGTCTCCAGAATCATCGTCGTTTGCTGCGCACTGCTCAACATAGTGTGGCAGCGAGGATTGGAGCTGCAGGAGGAGCAAGGTGCTGAGCACACAGCCTCTTCGGAGGAGGAGGAGGAGCAGGTGGAAGACAAGGAGGAGGAGGAAGAGGAGGAACCTGAGGTGGAGATGGCACCAGCAGCAGCACACATTGCTGCCCGGGAGGCCCGGGATTGCTTCATCATGGCCAAATTTATTTAAATTGCTCCAATGCAGCCACATGGCTGCCACATGCTGTACTAAGCACCCCTACACCCACTCCACCAACAACACCATAAAGCATCCCTACAAGGACCAAGCCATTCCTCTCACCCAAACCCCTAGTGCTCGAGGTTAAATAACATCTCACCATTCACTAAGTGACAAAGCCACTTCCAAGGTAGCCGGCAAAAATGGACAAGACCAGAAAGTGGTGCATTTATGTGTATCATCAAAATAACTGAAACTTAACATTAACATTTGTTCATAGTAAGGAGTGTGATGGAATACTCTCCACTTGCCTGGATGAGTGCAGCTCCAACAACACTGAAGAAGCTCGACACCATCGAAGACAAAGCAGCCTGCTTGATTGGCACCCCATCCACCACCTTAAACATTCACACCCTCCACCACCCGTGTACCGTGGCTGCAGTGTGTACCATCTACAAGATGCACTGCAGCAACT
Source organism: Somniosus microcephalus (assembly GCF_052327205.1). Classification (NCBI taxonomy): domain Eukaryota; kingdom Metazoa; phylum Chordata; class Chondrichthyes; order Squaliformes; family Somniosidae; genus Somniosus; species Somniosus microcephalus. Next base: position 26,424,741 of record NC_140997.1, on the reverse strand, counting down.
CGCCAAGGCTTCTTCGGCAGCACCTCCCAAACCCGCAACCTCTTTAACCTAGAAGGACAAGGGCAGCAGGTGCATGGGAACACCACCACCTCCAAGTTCCCCTCCAAGTCACACACCATCCTGACTTAGAAGTATATTGCCGATCCTTCATCGTCGCTGGGTCAAGATCCTGGAACTCCCTCCCTAACAGCACTGTGGGAGTACCTTCACCACACGGACTGCAGCAGTTCAAGAAGATGGCTCACCACCACCTTCTCAAGGGCAATTAGAGATGGGCAATAAGTGCTGGCCTTGCCAGCGACGCCTACATCCCATAAACGAATAAAAAAAAACACCCATTTGCATACCCATGTGCCTCTACTTTTCTGTCTTTTTTCTTTTCCGAGAGCTTCTACGAGGTGGAACCCCTGTGGCTTTAACAGAGGTAGAGGCAGGCTGCTCACTTCCCTGCTACAACTCGTTAGACACTTTTGGCGGACGTCCTCTGGGTTTTGGAGCCTGTGTTGGCCCCGCAAAGACTGCTCCTCCTGTGACTGTGCATGTGGGGCTCTGACTGAGGGGGAGGCAATGGGGGAGAAGTGGAAGCGCTTTGAGAAGATCCCACACTTCCATGTCCCCTCTCAACATCATCCCTGCTAGCAAGGAGCTGGAGAGGTCCAAGTCTATGTTGGTATCCCTCCTAGAGATGAGATCTATGAGTGTCTGCCATCTGTTGTCCACAGCATGCATGTGCCCATGTGACTGGTGCATGAGCTGCTCCATGCAGGTGGCCATCCTTTCCATGGAACAGCACATCGTCGCCATCACCTGCGAGATGGTGCTGCTCATGTTGGAGATGGACTCCCCCATTCTCTGAACATTTACAGACATTGCGGCTGCAAAAACTGCCAGAGCCTCATGCAATTGTTGCTGCCCCTCCAAGATCGCCCTCTTTCTCGATGGCCCCCGAGGCTCAGCGTCTGTATGCAACTCAGCAGAGCTTGGAGCGCCCTGCGCCCTCCGGCAAGGAGTCTCCACTGTTGTCCCTGTCAACACCATCTGCTCTTGCTCACTTGTGATGTGAGACACCAGGTGACAACACTACTCTATCTCTCATAGGACCCAGCGAGGTGTGCGTATCTGCGCTGGTGCTAGTCATAGAGTTATACAGCACAGAAAGAGGCCCTTTGGCCCATCGTGTCTGCGCCGGCCATCAAGCCCTATCTATTCTAATCCCATTTTCCAGCATTTGGTCCGTAGCCTTGTATGCTATGGTGTTTCAAGTGCTCATCTAAATGCTTCTTGAATGTTGTGAGGGTTCCTGCCTCTACCACCCTTTCAGGCAGCGAGTTCCAGATTCCAACCACCCTCTGGGTGAAAAAGTTTTTCCTCAAATCCCCTCTAAACCTCCTGCCCCTTATCTTGAAACTATGCCCCCTGGTTATTGACCCCTCTACTAAGGGGAAAAGTTCCTTTCTATCTACCCTATCTATGCCCCATATAATTTTGTACACCTCAATCAGGTCCCCCCTCAGCCTTCTCTGCTCTAAGGAAAACAACCCCAGCCTGTCCAGTCTCTCTTCATAGTGGCCATTACAGAAACATGGCTGCAAGGTGACCATGACTGGGAACTAAACATCCAGGGGTATTTGACTATTAGGAAGGACAGACAGGAAGGAAAGGGAGGTGGGGTGGCTATGTTAATCACTGATGAAATCAAGGATGGAATCACTGCAATAGTGAGAAATGATATTGGGTCAAAGGATCAGGATAGTGAAACAGTTTGGGTGGAGATAAGGAATAATAAAGGGAAAAAGTCACTAGTGGGTGTAGTCTATAGGCCTCCTAACAGTTGCAACTCTATTGGTCAGAGTATAAATCAGGAAATAGTTGGGGCTTGTAATAAGGGAACAGCTATAATCATGGGCGATTTTAACTTTCATATTGACTGGGCAAATCAAATTGGGCAGGGCAGCCTTGAGGAAGAGTTTATAGAGTGCATTAGGGATGGGTTCCTTGAGCAGTATGTTACTGAACCAACCAGGAGGCAGGCAATCTTAGATCTGGTCCTGTGTAATGAGACAGGATTAATAAAAAATGTCCTAGTAAAGGATCCCCTTGGAATGAGTGACCATAGCATGGTTGAATTCCAAATTCAGTTGCAGGGTGACAGAGTTGGATCTCAAAACAGCATACTAAGCTTAAATAAAGGAGACTATGAAGGTATGAGAGCAGAGTTGACTAAAGTGGACTGGGAAAATAGATTAAGGTGTAAGATGGTACATGTGCAGTGGTGTACATTCAAGGAGATATTTCACAACTTTCAAGAAAAATATATTCCACTGAGGAAAAAGGGGCATAAAAGAAAAGACAGCCATCCGTGGCTAAGTAAAGTAATAAAGGATAGTATCTGACTGAAAACAAGGGCATATAAAGTAGCCAAATCTAGTGGGAGGATAGAAGATTGGGAAGCATTTAAAAGCCAGCAAAGAATAACTAAAAGATTAATTAAGAAAGGGAAGATAGATTATGAAAGTAAACTAGCAAAAAATATAAAAACAGATAGCAAGAGTTTCTACAGTTATATAAAAAGAAAAAGGGTGGCTAAAGTGAATGTTGGTGCCTTAGAGGACGAGACCGGGAAATTAGTGGTGGGGAACATGGAGATGGCAGAAACGCTGAACAAATATTTTGTATCAGTCTTTACAGTAGAGGACACTAAAAATATCCCAACACTGGACAAACAGGGGGCTATAGGGGGCGAGGAGCTAAACACGATTAACATCACTAAGGAGATGGTACTCGGTAAGATAATGGGACTTAAGGCGGATAAATCCCCTGGACCTGATGGCTTACATCCTAGGGCCTTGAGAGAAGTAGTGGTAGGGATTGCGGCTGCATTGGTGGTAATTTTCCAAAACTCCCTGGATTCAGGAAAGGTCCCAGCAGATTGGAAAACTGCTATTGTAACGCCCTTATTTAAAAAGGGAGGTAGACAAAAGGCTGGAAACTATAGACCAGTTAGCCTAACATCTATGGTTGGTAAAATGTTGGAGTCCATTATCGGACAGTTCTTTGGGGATGTAACAAACAGGGTGGATAAAGGGGAACCAGTGGATGTGGTGTATTTGAACTTCCAAAAGGCATTTGACAAGGTGCCACACAAAAGATTACTGCACAAGATAAAAAATCACGGGATTGGGGGTAATTTACTGGCATGGGTGGAAGATTGGCTATCTAACAGAAAACAGAGATTTGGGATAAATGGTTCATTCTCGGGTTGGCAATCAATAGCTAGTGGTGTTCCGCATGGGTCAGTGCTGGGACCCCAACTCTTTACAATCTATATTAACGATTTGGAGGAGGGGACCAAGTGCAACATATCCAAGTTTGCCGACGATACAAAGATGGGAGGGAAAGCAGTGAGTGAGGAGGACATAAAAAACCTGCAAAAGGACATAGGCAGGCTAAGTGAGTGGGCAGAAATTTGGCAGATGGAATATAATGTTGGAAAGTGTGAGGTTATGCACTTTGGCAGAAAAAATCAAAGAGCAAGTTATTATCTAAATGGAGAGAAACTGCAAAGTGCTACAGTACAAAGGGTTCTGGGGGTCCTGGTGCATGAAACACAGAAGGTTGGTATGCAGGTACAGCAGGTGATCAGGAAGGCCAATGGAATCTTGGCTTTTATTGCAAGGGGGATGGAGTATAAAAGCAGGAAAGTCTTGCTTCAGTTATACAGGGTACTGGTGAGGCCACACCTGGAATATTGTGTACAGTTTTGGTTTCCATATTTAAGAAAAGATATACTTGCTCTCGAGGCAGTTCAGAGAAGGTTCACTCGGTTGATTCCGGAGATGAGGGGGTTGACTTATGAGGAAAGGTTGAGTAGGTTGGGCCTCTACTCATTGGAATTCAGAAGAATGAGAGGTGATCTTATAGAAACATATAAGATTGTGAGGGGGCTTGATCGGGTGGATGCGGGAAGGATGTTTCCACTGATGGGTGAGACTAGAACTAGGGGGCATAATCGTAGAATAAGGGGCTGCCGTTTCAAAACTGAGATGAGGAGAATCTTCTTCACTCAGAGGGTAGTAAATCTATGGAATTTGCTACCTCAGCGAGCTGTGGAAGATGCAACATTAAATAAATTTTAAACGGAGATAGACAGTTTCCTAGCTCATAAGGGAATTAGGAGTTACGGGGAGCAGGCAGGGAAGTGGACGTGAGTCTAGGTTCGGATCAGCCATGATCCTATTGAATGGCGGAGCAGGCCCGAGGGGCCGTATGGCCTACTCCTGCTCCTACTTCTTATGTTCTTATGTTCTTATAGCTGAAATGGTCCAGCCCAGGTAACATCCTGGTGAATCTCCTCTGCACCCTCTCTAATGCAATCACATCCTTCCTATAGTGTGACGACCAGAACTGCACACAGTATTCCAGCTGTGGCCTAACTAGCGTTTTGTACAGTTCCATCATAACCTCACTGCTCTTATATTCTATGCCTCGGCTAATGAAGGCAAGTATCCCATATGCCTTCTTAACCACCTTATCTACCTGTCCTGCTGCCTTCAGGGATCTATGTACATGCACACCAAGGTCCCTCTGATCCTCTGTCCTTCCTAGGGTCCTACCATTCATTGTGTATTCCCTTGCCTTGTTAGTCCTCTCAAAATGCATCACCTCACACTTTTCAGGGTTAAATTCCATTTGCCACTGTTCTGCCCATCTGACCAACCCATCTATATCATCCTGTAGCCTGAGGCTTCCCTCCTCGCTATTTACCACTCCACCAATTTTCGTGTCATCTGCGAACTTACAGATCATACCTCTTACATTCATATCTAAATCATGAATGTACACTACAAACAGCAAGGGACCCAGCACTGATCCCTGCAGTACACCACTGGACACAGGCTTCCAGTCACAAAAACAACCTTCGACCATTACCCTCTGCCTCCTGCCACTAAGCCAATTTTGGATCCAATGTGCCAAATTGCCCTGGATCCCATGGGCTCTTACCTTCTTGACCAGTCTCCCATGTGGGACTTTGTCAAAAGCCTTACTGAAGTCCATGTAGACTACATCAACTGCACTACCCTCATCCACACACCTAGTCACCCCCTCAAAAAATTCAATTAAATTGGTTAGACATGAACTCCCCCTGACAAGGCCATGCTGACTATCCTTGATTAATCCTTGCCTCTCCAAGTGGAGACTAATTCTGTCCCTCAGAATTTTTTCCAATAATTTCCCTACCACTGATGTCAGGCTCACTGGCCTGTAATTCCCTGGTTTATCCCTACTACCCTTCTTGAATAATAGTACTATGTTAGCTGTCCTCCAGTCCTCTGGCACCTTCCCTGTGGCCAGAGAGGTTCTGAAAATTTGTGTCAGAGCCCCTGCAATCTCCTCCCTTACCTCACACAGCAGCCTGGGATACATCTCGTCTGGGCCTGGGGATTTATCTACTTTTGAGCCTGCTAAAACCGCTAGGACCTCCTCCCTCTCAATGCTAATTTGTTCAAGTATATCACAATCCTCCTGCCTGATTTATATGCCTACATCGTCCTTCTCCACAGTGAACGCAGATGCAAAATATTCATTTAAAACCTCACCTACACCTTCCAGCTCTACACACAGATTGTCACTTTGGTCCCTAATGGGCTCTACTCTTTCCTTGGTTATCCTCTTGCCCTTAATATACTTATAGAACACCTTGGGATTTTCCTTTATTTTGCCCGCCAGTGTTTTTTCATGTCCCCTCTTCGCTCTCCTAATTTCTTTTTTAAGTACCCCCCTACACTTTCTATACTCCTCTAGGGCTTCCACTGCTTTTAGTCCTTTGTATCTGCCAAAAGCCTCCCTTTTTTTCCTAATCCATTCTTGTATATCCCTTGACATCCAGTGTTCCCTGGACTTGTTGGTCCCACCCTTGACCTTTACGGGAACATGTTGGCATTGTACTCTCTCTATTTCCGTTCTGAATGACCCCCACTGCTCTGATGTGGATTTTCCTACAAGTAGCTGATCCCAGTCCACTTTGGCCAGATCCAGCCTTATCATATTAAAATCGGCCTTCTCCCAATTTAGAACCTTTATTTCCGGTCCATATTTGTCCTTTTCCATGACTACCTTAAATCTTACCGAATTATGGTCACTGTCACCAAAATGCTTTCCTACTGACACTTCTACCACTTGCCCGGCTACATTCCCTAGAATTAGGTCTAGTACCGCCCCCTCTTGTAGGACTTTCTACATGCTAGCTCAAAAAGCTCTCCTGGATGCACTTTAAGAATTCTGCACCCTCTAAGCCTTTCACACTCTGACTATCCCAGTTATTAATATTGGGGAAGTTGAAATCCCCTACTATTATTACCCTATTATTTCTACACTTCTCTGAGATTTGCCTACATATCTGTTCCTCTATCTCCCCCTGACTGTTTGGGGCCCTATAGTACACTCCCAGCAAAGTGTTTGCCCCCTTTTCGTTTTTAAGTTCTACCCATATGGCCTCATTAGAGGAACCTGCTAAGATATCATCCCTCCTTACTGCAGTAATTGACTCCTTGATTAATATTGCGACACCCCCTCCTCTTTTACACCCCCCTCTGTCTTGCCTGAAGACTCTATACCCCGGAATATTGAGCTGCCAGTCCTGCCCCTCCCTCAACCATGTCTCTGTGATAGCAACAATATCATACTCCCATGTGTTCATCAACACCTTCAATTACTCGTAAGACTCCTTGCATTAAAATAAATGCCATCCAGCCTTGCCATACTCCCTTGTGCCGTTACATATTTGCTCTGCCTTCCAGACTGACTTGTTTTTTCCTCTATATTTGGCTATGCATTACTCCCTACTATAGCTCCACTCCGTATCCCATCCCCCTGCCAAGTTAGTTTAAACCCCCCCCCCTCAACTAGCACTAGCAAACCTCCCCGCAAGGATGTTGGTCCCGTTCCGGTTCAGGTGCAACTCATCCGACTTGTACAGGTCCCACCTTCCCCAGTGATCCAGGAAACTAAAGCCCTCCCTCCTGCATCAACTCTTTAGCCACACATTCATCTGCTCTATGCTATACTCACTAGCACGTGGCACCGGGAGTAATCCAGAGATTACAACCTTTGAGATCCTGCTTTTTAATCTGCTACCTAGCTCCCTAAATTTTTGTTGCAGGACCTCATCCCTCTTCTTACCTATGTCGTTGGTACCAATGTGAACCACGACCTCTGCCTGTTCACCCTCCCCCTTCAGAATGCCCTGCAGCCGTTCAGTGACATCCTTGACCCTGGCACCAGGGAGGCAACATACCATCCTGGAGTCACGTCTGCAGCCGCAGAAACGCCTGTCTGCACCCCTCACTATTGAGTCTCCTACCACTATTGCCCTACCACTCTTACTCCTCCCTCCTTGTGCAGCTGAGCCACCCACAGTGCCGTGAACTTGGCTCTGACTGCACTCCCCAGAGGAACCGTCACTTACACCATTTTCCAACACAGAAAAACGGTTGTTGAGTGAGATGCACTCTGGGGCTTTCCTGACTATCTGCCTGCCCCCCCTTCTTCTGACTGGTGGTCACCCATTCCCTCTCTGACTGCACTTTCTTAAGTCTAAAAACGTGCTAGCCATGTAACTCTCAGCCTCGTGGATACACCGCAGTGCCTCCAGCTGAAGCTCGAGCTCTGAAAACCGGATCTCAAGTTGGCCAAGCCGTTGGCACTTATTGCACATGTGGTCATCCTGACTGCAAGAAGCATCTAGGAATTCCCACATGCTGCAGGCCGTGCAACGCACGGGACTGAGGTCCCCTGCCATATTTTTTATTTAAAAACTCTTATCTCAAATTTAAACTCTTGGATTCTCGCTCTCTCGAACTACCTTAACTATGAGCTACCTTAAAAGAAATAATCTTAAAATTGAAGAAAAAAAAGCACTCACCCACTACTCACCAATCAGCTTCTTCCTCTGCGCCAGCGTCACTTTCTGTACTGTGACGTCACTCTCGAATTCTGCCACCGCTCCCGCTGCTCGACTGGGCCTGAAAATCACCGACCTTGATTTTCTCCCACAGCCGCTGCTCCCTCGCAGGTCCGCCACTCCCGCTGCTGCTGCTGGGTGCGCTTGCATCTGTGCACCCTCAGAGACTGGAGGTTCCTCTGAGGAGATGTCTTCCTCCTCTGGCTGGACACTGTGTGGAGCACTTGATGGACCTGTGGGAGAGTAAATAGATGAATTAGAAGTGTTATAATAAGAATGGGTAATGTTACCATTATGCACATGATAGTATATCACTGGCTGCTGACATCAGTCACCATATGAGTGACTGCCGTATGCCATGTCGCTGTATGAGATGTAATTCTGTCACCAGGTTGCTGGGATGTCCCCCTCTCTCCATTTCCCACAGCCAGCAGCTCTGCAACTCCCGATATCTCCAGGGCTCCCTCCTCTGCTAGTGCTAGTTGGGTGAATATTGGAGGGCCACCTCCGGTTCTCTGCCTCTCCCACGTGTTCTGGGCTCTTTTCCCCTGCAATAAGGAAAGAAGAGAAGTTGGAGTGAGAGTGATGGAATGAGTGTAAGGAATGGATGGGTGAAATCTGTAGAGGGGGACTGTGTGGGGTGACAATGCCAAATGGCCTCCTTCTGTGGTGTTACTTGCTATGATTGTATTAGGATGAGGGTGAGTGTCAGGGGTGGTTAGTCAGATGGGGATGTGAGTAGGTGCATAGAGAGAGAGGGATGGGTGGACGTGCAAGGTATGTTGGTGTGAGGAATGACGTGCAGGAGTAGGCTTGGGATGGCAGAGTGATGGGGATGCTGGTGACCGGCACATCAGGATGAAGGTGAGTGTGGCATTGCACTCACCTTTTCTGACCTCATAAGATCATTGATTTGTTTCCTCCACTGGATCCAGGTCCTCCTGACCACATCCCTGCTGCTGACCTCCTCTGCTACATCCAGCCAGGCACTTTTGCTGTCTTTTGGAGGTCTCCTGCGCATATCTGCAGGAAACAGGACCTCCCTGCGTGCTCTCACTGCCTCCACCAGAATATGCAGAGATGCGTCAGGAAATGATAGATAGTCAAAGGCAGAGAGCTGCACTATCATTGATAGTTTAGAACAGTACTCAGCCCATTGTATTTCAGCCTCTACACTCTTCTAGCAACCTTCAAATGAGTTGAGTGCAAGGCTGCTTTAAATATTGCACTGGAAACGAGTCATCGATGATGTCATGAGCCCCGTACCATTCAATAGGGCCAGGAAACTCGCATGACTGCTTTAAGTGGGACCATTAAGTTATAGTCGCCCTGAAGAACGCGCTGAGCAAAACATCGCATCCCCGACCCACTACGCGGCCCGCACACACTCGACCTGACTCCATGGTAAAAATTCCGGCCTGTATCTCTCTGATTCTGGCGTCTTGTGCAACCCCCCCACTCACTTCACATTTAGCCATCTAGCCCTCACATCTGGAATTACTATTACCCCTTCGCCTCTCCACCTCCCTCTCCTCTAAGACCCTATTTAAAACCCATCTCTTCGTCCAACCTTTTAGTCATCCCTCCGAATATCTCTTTCCTTGGCTTTGCATCCATTTTTAACTGATTCCGCTTCTGTGAAGCACCTTGGGGTGTTTTTTTGACATTAAAGGCGCAATATAAATTCAACTTGTTGTATAATAGACATGCGAGAGCACACTAATTGCAATTGAAGATAGCCTACTTGACGGAGGAACTTATCTTTCAGTGAAACTGCTGCCTTCAGTTACCTCCTACTGATGAACCACAGCTTCATTATTACAAAATTGATTATACATTTAGGGGGAGAAATTTGGTATCGCCCCGTTTGGGGCGCTAAATTTTGAAAGCTGGAAAAATTAGCGCCAGGCGCTAATCACAGAATCACAGAAACCCCACAGTGCAGATAGAGGCCATTTCGGCCCATCGAGCCTGCACCGACACATATCCCACCCGATCCCCGTAACCCCTACACCAACACATATCCCACCCTATCCCTGTAACCCCACGTATTTAATCCCCCTAACACTAAGGGTCAATTTATCATAGCCAATCAACTTAACCCGCACATCTCTAAATTGGGTGTTAGCGCTCCAGGGAGGAATCAAGCGTTACCACTTTCCTTCTGGAGCGCTGCCGGGATCCGAGGCTCCTTCCCGCCCTTAAAGAGCTGCAGGCTCTGCATTTCAACGATGTCCCTGGTCACCGACGACAGCCGGGATCTGCGACGATCAGCCCCAGGCACTCCAACAGAGCGCAGGGCTGATCAATCGCCGCAGTTCAACATTTTCAAAACTGCAGCCTGAGGGATGGAAACAAATTTTTTCTGCAGACCAGTGGCCTTACCTTTAATTACCGCTCCCGAAGTGTCCGGCCCTCCCGAACAACGCCTTGCTGCAGCTGTCGGTGTTATCGCCCGGCGATGCTGCAGGGGGCGGAACCGAATTTCGGGTCCGGGGCGCTGCGCAGCTGGATGACGTCACGATCTCCGGGCGCAGGAGATCATGATGCTAGGGGTTACTGCCACCGCAAACTGCCAGGTGAATTTCACGGGCAGCGGTACCATCGGCACGCCCAGGCGGTAAGCTGTTAGCGCCCCGTTATCGCCCCCCGGAGGCGCTAACAGGAGGCGCAAAGCAGGTGAATTTCTTGCCCTTAACTTTTATAATTTTACACGGTATTTATTTTACTGTCAGTCGACAATTCTGAGCAGCTAGTATGGTTGGAGGCATTGGTTTGTAAATACTTCCTGTAATTCTGCTTCAGGTTAGTTGGATTATTATGGGTTAGAAGACCCATAACCTGCTCTCTCTCTCTCCCAACATTCTTCCCTGAACCACCACGACCAAAATTGATCACCTGGTCACCCAGCTCGTTGTTTGTGGGGGCCTTGCTGTGCGCAAATTGGCTGCTGCATTTGCCTACAAAACAACAGTGACTATACCTCAGAAGTAATTCATTGGAAGTGAAATCTGAGGACATTAAAGGTGATATATAAATGGGACTGCTGCTTGACTCTGGCGGGGATTCCTTTTGTCTAGCGGTGGGCCCAGGGAAAGATTGCAGCTGCCACGGCAAAGGTTGGAACAGGGGCGGTAAGTCATTCCCCACCATTTTGGGGGGAGCTATCGCCCCGTTCCCAATGGGCAGAGGGCCTCAGAATCTCCCCCTCTATAATTGGTTAGGAAGGCTATGGTAAGTTGTTTACCAATAGATTCACTGTCACTAACAAATCAACTCGAGTGCAGCTTTTGTTATATAAGAACATAATAAATAAGTGCAGGAGTAGGCCATACTGCCCCTTGAGCCTGCTCCGCCATTCAATAAGATCATGGCTGATCTTCTACCTCAACTCCACCTTCCTGCCCTATCCCCATATCCCTTGATTCCCCTAGACTCCAAAAATCTATCGATCTCTGTCTTGAATATAATCAACGACTGAGCATTCACAGCCCTCTGGGGCAGAGAATTCCAAAGATTCACAACCCTCTCTGAGTGAAGAAATTTTTCCTCATCTCAGTCCTTAAATGGCCAACCCCTTATCCTGAGACTATGGCCCCTGGTTCTAGACTCTGACAATAAATCTTCCCCCGTGATGTGGACCTTCTTCAAAGTGCAGCCAAGTTATTGACTCACGATTACTTTTTCACTAAAATTGTCAGTGGAAGGAATCCAAACCAGTTGGACTATTGATTATCTTTCCCTTAAGTTTTTTTTTAAGTATACTGTTAAAAACTTTAATTTCTTGCTGGGATGTTTCAATGTTCATATAGGACTTGTAGATTCTATTAGTTGATACTTGTGTGTTTCTAATTTGTTTTGTATTTTCTGAATGTTACTGGATTTCTACCAGTAAAAATCTCGTTGACAAATAATAAATGAGATTTTACTGAATTTTGATCAATATTAGATTGATTCAATTGTGTGTCTTTCAATTCCATTCAGAGGTCCTTCATGCCACGATGCCTCGGTAACCTTTAAGTTCAACACTTTTAATTCAAGGGCACTAACTTGGTTCCAGCAACAGTTAAAAAAGAAAGACTTGCATTTATATAGCGCCTTTCACGACCACCAGACGTCTCAAAGCGCTTTACAGCTAATGAAATACTTTTGAAGTGTGGTCACTGTTATAATGTAGGAAACGCAGCAGCCAATTTGCGCACAGCAAGCTCCCATAAACAGCAATGTGAAAATGACCAGATAATCTGTTTTTAGTGATGTTGATTGAGGGAAAAATATTGGCCAGGACACCGGGGATAACTCTCCTGTTCCTCTTCGAAATAGTGCCATAGGATCTTTTACATCCACCTGAGAGAGCAGACGGGGCCTCAGTTTAACGTCTCATCCGAAAGACAGCACCTCCGTCAGTGCAGCTATCCACTGAGCCACAGCTGACACAAGTTAATAAAATCATTGCATTGATTTTTACAAATATATAGACAGGTTATGAGCAAATTCCAGCTCCAGCAGCATTGACTCAACTTGCCCGAAACAAACCTTCGCCACAACAATCAATGATTTTGAATTATCTTTCAAACAGTTCGTTTTAGAAATCGGACTTCAAGGATTTGAGGGCTATCTAAACCCTAAAAGCTAGATCATTTTAGTTTAGGATGTTTCTGATGAATCCGAGCACCTGTTTCTCCTTTAATACAGGTACGACTTATTTCTTATTTATTGGTTTATACGTTGGGGCGAAACATGCTAATATTAAATAAAATGAAAAGGCAGTAAGTTTGAGAAGACTGGAAGTAATTCTATCTATTAGCTGATTTTAAGGAGCCCTAATAAGCTTTCAACTTGTCCACATTTAAAATGAAAGTTTGGGAACCTTTTAAGAGACATATTTAATTACAAGTGGTCATAGCAAAGTTGCACTCTCTCTTTTAAGTCAGTTAGCTGAAACCCAGGGAGCTGTTTAATGTCACCGATTTATACATAGCCACAGGCAGTGCAGATACAGTTAGTTAAACAACCTACTGTGTCTGACATCCACTGACCAGAGCTATCAATTTCTACAAGATGAAAGGCTCAGGAATGAATTAATTCTTTCCACTGACATCATGTTAAAGAACATTAGCCTTGAAATGGTTTTCTGATCATCTGATGTGGGTTTTTTTCCTTTTATTTTTAAATGATTTCCTAAATATTAGTCATGAATGTTTTTAGTTGCGTTGGACTTGTGCATGACTGTCCTTGCATTATAAAATAGAAACACAAGGCAGCAAATATTTTTATTTGAAGTTGCAGGAGTCAACGATTGAATGGGCCAAATGGCCTCCTCCTCTGCTGAATGATAAGTCTTCATTATATGCAGAGGTTTCAATTCAATCATAACAATTTTTTAAAATTCATTCACAGGATATGTGGGCATCGCTGGGAAAGCCAGCATTTATTGCCCATCCCTGATTGCCCTTGAGAAGGTGGCGGTGAGCCACCACCTTGATAACTGAGTGGCTTGCTAGGCCATCTGAGAGCAGTTAAAAGTCAACCGCATTGCTGTGGGTCTGGAGTCACATATAGGCCAGACTGGGTAAGGACAGCAGATTTCCTTCCCTAAAGGACATTAGTGAATCAGATGGGTTTTTACAACAATCTGTTAATTACACAGTCGCCATTACGGTTACTAGCTTTTTAAAAAAAATTAACTTAAATTCCCAACTGCCATGGTGGGAGTTGAACTCGTCTCCAGATGATTACTCCAGGCCTCAGAATTACTCATCCCATAACATAACCACTATGCTACCATTCCTGAAAAAAAAAAAAATTAAAATTAAAAAAAAAAAAAAATTTTGTCTGTTTTTTTGTTTTTCATACAGACCCCAGCATCTGCAACATTTGACCCCTTGTGACCCCACCTCATTGTTCTTTGATGTAATGTTTTCCTGACTAACCTGTTTGGACAGCATTTGCACCTTTGATTGCTGTGATTATCTCTCTGCCGAGGTGTGATAAATGGCAGTTAGAAAGATTACCTGTAAACATCTGACATTATTCTCTGACTATATAAGCTGTGTTTTTATGCATCTCTCCACTTCACCTGACGAAGGAGCAGCGCTCCGAAAGCTTGTGATTTCAAATAAAGCTGTTGGACTATAACCTGGTGTTGTGTGATTTCTTACATTCCTGATATTGCCATTTAGTCAAGATCTAACTCCTTGGCTTTATATCATAAACAAGTATTTATTTTTAATAAATAAGCTTATCAAAAATGTAAGAAAGGAAAACTGGAAGAACACTGGGGTAACTATTGGCAGATTGGCACTAGGATTTTCAGATATGGGACTATAAATTTGGCCGCGCAGCGCCAGTTTTTCAGGTGTTAACTTGGCTACTAAGCCCTCAATATGGCGGGCAGGAAGCACGCGTGCATTTCTGGCCGGAAGTGTGCCGCTCGCCATATTGGTAAAGGAAAAAAATAGGCATCCATGGCCCACCCCGAAACAGGCGTTAGCTCCTTTGCATATGTAAACGCTTATTTGAGGCCCCCACTGCAAGACTGGTTTACCCTGAGACAACTGACGTCAGCACCAGCTGCACTCAGTAAAACCAGGCCTTGAAGACCGCCTGCTATCAAAAGGGTAAGTGTTTGAAATCCTGTAATTCCCTGCCCAGCACCATCGTGACGGCACCATCACCACACGGACTGCAGCGGTTCAAGGCGAAGGCCCAGCACCACCTTCTCAGGGCAAGTAGGGATGAGAAATAAACGCAGTCTTGCCTGAGGTATACAGCGGTGTCTCCCAGAGGTCGGTATTGGGAACGCTGCTCTTTCTGATATGCATCAATGACCTGGACGTGGGTAGAGGGAGCATCATTTCAAAGTTTGCATATGACACAAAGCTTGGAAAAGTAGTAAACAGTGAGGAGAATAGCACCAGACTTCAGGAGGACATAGACAGATTGGTGAAATGGGCAAACACATGGCAAATGAAATTTAATGCAGCAAAGTGTGAAGTGATGCATTTTGGAAGGAAAATTGAGGAGAGGCAATATAAATTAAATAGTACAATTTTAAAATGGGTACAGGAACAGAGAGACCTAAAGGTTTACATGCACAAGTCTTTGAAGGTGGCAGGACAAGTTGATAAGGCTGTTAAAAAAAGAAAATGGGATCACTGGCTTTATAAATAGAGGTGTAGCGTACAAAAGCAAGGAAGTTATGGTAAACCTTCAGAAAACACTGGTTAGGTCTCAGCTAGAGTATTGTATCCAATTCTAAGCACCACACTTTTGGAAGGACGTCAAGTCCTGGTGAGGGTGCAGAGGAGATTTACCAGAATGGTACCAGGGATGAAGGACTTCAGTTCTGTGGAGAGTCTAGAGAAGCTGGGGTTGTTCTCCTTAGAGCAGAGAAGGTTAAGGGGAGATTTAATAGAGGTGTTCAACATTATGATGGGTTTTGATAGAGTAGAGAGGGAGGAACTGTTTCCAGCGGCAGGAGGGTCATTAACTAGAGGACACAGAAATTGGAAAAAGAAATCCAGGGGGGAAATTAGGAGAAATTTTTTTGCACAGTGAGTTTTTATGATCTGGAATGCACTAATTGAAAGGGAGGTGGAAGCAGATTCAATTGTAATTTTCAAAAGGGAATTGGATATATACTTGTAAAGGAAATATTTGCAGGGCTATGGGGAAGAGCAGGGGAGTGGGACTAATTGGCTGGCTTTACCAAAGAGTCAGCAACAGCACAAGGTGCCGATTCTACTAATAGTGAGATCGAAAGAACTCCGCCGAAATCCCAGGTGCAAGTTTCTAATAACAGAAAAGAGCCGACTGTCATTGGTGCTTGCTGACTCGAGAAAGAATCCAGTTGCTCCGATGAACCATCTTTAACACTGAGGACATTCATTTCCGTGGGGGCTCTCTCGATCATCCACCATAAATTCGGTGGAAGGTCGGCAGAAACCCCGGAGAAATGGTACCCGTGGCGTTTCCGCTGATCTTCCACTTAAATTACGGTAGACCATCGGGAATTCTACCCCGAGGATTCAAGATTCAGCTTTGCACAATTTGAGGTCACCCTGCAACTGGTGCGCAGCCAATCACTGCAGTGTGACCTTAAATTGTGGTCGTGGAAAAGATTATTGGGCGAGTGTAACTGCATTGTAACCATTCAGCCAGCTTCTGTATCAATGACAGATTAACAATGAAGACTCGGAGAGCACACTGGAGATCAAAGTGTCAAATGTGATGAATTTAATTCCCAACCACAAGAATTGCCTTCCATTCATTTCTCACCCAAGTGTCAACCCACAGTGCCTTTCGTATAAGAAGGTTTCCTAATTATGCCACTCCTATAATGTGCTCAGTGGCCTCAGAAAAGCTAGTGGACGTCCGCTGTTGCTCAAGTGGGGACCCTTGAGATGCTGGTGGCCGGTAACCTCAGGGTGCTTGAGCCTGCAAGGGCCCAACTACAGGTTGCCACACCTCAGCTGCTGCCGGAGCAGGCTGGCCCAGCTGACTTGCTGGCACCATGGCGGGTGTTAGTTGCGGGGGTGGCAAAGGAGCAGACGCGCTGTTATCCAAAAAGAGGGCAATACGCACCGCTTCCCTCGTGCCACTGCCACATCTGTGGGGCTCGGACTTATTACTTCCACTGATCTGCGAGAGAGCAGACTGCTGAAGACGAATAACTCTTTGAAAAGCCCCTATCCATTTGCTCCATCAATCTGTCCAAAGTGGACGTCTGTCTCTGCAAGGCAGAGCACAAGTTTGAGCCCAGAGTTTGTATGGCAGCCATTTGAGCTTCCACTAAAGCTGACTCCCTTTGCGGGGGCCTGGCTGCAGCATCCCTGGAGATGGCCACACTCTCCAAGGTAGACTGTAGAGTACCGATGGCCTGCGAGATGCCACCACACAGAAAGCAAAAAAGAAAGACTTGGACTTATGTCGCACCTATCACGGCCTTAGGACATCACAAAGCGCTTTATAGCCAATTAAGTACTTTTGAAGTGCATTTACTGTTGTAACGTAGGAAATGTGGCAGCCAATTTGTGCACAGAAAGGTCCCACAAACAGCAATGTGATAATGACCAGATAATCTGTTTTTAGTGATGTTGGTTGAGGGATAAATGTTGGCTAGGATACTGGGGAGAACTTCTTCGAAATAGTGCCATGGGATCTTTTACGTCCACCTGAGAGGGCAAACGGGGCCTCGGTTTAACATCTCATCCGAAAGACGGCACCTCCAACAGTGCAGCACTCCCTCACTAGTGTCAGCCTACATTTTGTGTTCCAGTCTCTGGAGCGGGAATTGAACCCACAGTCTTCTGAATCAGAGTCAAGAGTGCTACAGGCTGGATGTGGACTCCTCCGCACTCTCAGCCGCAGTGCTGAAACTCCTTGGCAGGCCTTCCCGTACCTTGTACAACTGCTTTTTCTTTTTTTATGGCCGAGACCCTGAAGTCCTGATCTTTGTCTGGCTCCACAAAGCTGGGAAAGAACGTCGCTCTCCGCTAAGCTGTCTTCTGGGCTTCCCTTGCCACCAGTACCTGCTGCTGCTGACTGGTGCTGGGTGTTTCACCACATTCAGACTCCTCTGCCTCATTATCCATCCCACATGGAGGGATAATATCTGCACTGGCGCTTAAGAGGGATGGAGCATGTGAAGGTGCAACCTCAGGAGGATTGTCCTCCTCCGAGGTGTCTTCTCCAGGAAGCTCTCACTGCTAAGAAGGATCTAGAGGAAAGTGAAAAGGGACAAGAGTTAGGAACGGCACTGAGAAGCTGGACATTAGCAGGTGACCGTCTTGAGACTACAGCTTGAAGTTGTGAAGCTTGCTGAATATTTGTTGAGGTGAATGAAGGGCTACAATTAATAGGCAGACACCCTACTCAGTTAATCCGCCAACCTCACCTTCCCCACTGCTCATGGCTTTGCCCGAGCCACTTATCTCCAAGGCTTCTTGCTCTGTTTACGATGTTGGACACTCCACTCTTGCTCCTTTCCCTTGCATTATATGCTGTTTAGTTCAGCTGAGAGAGTGAGAGTTAGCCAGCGGCTGTTGAAAAGGTAAGCGGGGATGTGTAGGGCTTGTGCATATAGTGCACGTGTTGAGAGGTGGAGAAGCAAGATGGAATGTGGATGGGGAGATGACGAATGTAAAGCCAAGTGAAGTGAGGAAGGAATGGCGGGAGGGCTTGGTGGTTGTACAAGTGCTAGGATGTGAGAAGAGAATGGTGTTAAGTATGTGATGTAAAGGGAGCAAAGAGCTAGGTGAGTGTGCTTTGAATGAGGAAGAGAGGTGTTGCAAGGTGCCCTTGTGATTGTATTCTGAAGGATGTGATGGAAGTAAGGGAATTGTGGAGAGTGGTGGGGGAAGGGGTGTCCTGATGGTTCAGTGCCTAGTGTGGAACTGAGACATGTTGCCCAAGAGGTTTACCAGTACTAGTTCAGTATCAGAGACAGCATTGCTGGAATGCACCAATGTTACTGTCAGGAGCCCTAGCAAGGCTGGTGCTGTCAGGTGCTGTTGAGTGAACTGGAGAGATGAAGAGCTGTACTCACCCTTGTAGCTCTTTGAGGTCATTGCACTTCTTCCTACACTGATGCCAGTGCTTCTGGCACTGACCCTGTCAGCCACCCTTGTCCAGACCAGCTGGATAAAGATATTGGAATGCTCCTGCTGGTACTGGGGGCTAGTACCTCTCTCCAAGCCCTGACCTCCTCCACAAGAACCTCCAGGAAGACATCAAAAAAATTGGGAGGCAGCCCTTCGACTCATTAGTCCCAGCAGAACTGTGTGCACAGTCTTGAAACGCAATCTGTCTTTAAGAGGTGCATTCCTGCTTTAAATAGGCCTCGGGGTAGGCCCGCCGGACATTGGCCCGTATTTTCAGATCCCGCGGGCAGAGGCCTGCGATCTGGAAAAATCTGCGCCCTTACCTAAGGGCTCCCGGGAGGCGCACAGTTCCGATCCTGGGCCTCTCCAAACTGCCGGTGTGTAGGGCCCACGAATCCCAGGGGCGCAGGTAGTTCGCAGCGTGGGCCTGGGGTCACGTGGGTCACAGGGAGCCAATCACAGATAGGAATCTCCCTTCATACATTTGACAGGAAGACCTGTCAAATATATGAATGGAGATCACCCCAAAAACATAGTAAAACTTCAAATAATTTTTTAAAAAACCATCACATTTTTAAAATGACTTGAAATTACAATAAATTTTAAACAAAAATTAAATTTTTTGAAAAAAATAGTTAACGTTTTTTACAGGGCTAAAAATAAACTTACCTTTTTAAAAGTATTTTTAAATGATAAATCAGTGAATTTTTTTTTGTTTTTTTATCTTTTTACGCCTGCTTTTACCAGGCGCAAGAATTGTAAGGGTTTACTGCGGATGGAGGGTCTCCAAAAAGCGGAACTCTCCGCCCGCAGGGGCCCTTTTTCAGGGCAGCCGGAGGATCTGTCAAGAGGATTCTTGACAGATGGGAAATGCCGGTTTTCAGCACATGTGCTGTGCATGCCTGAAACCGGCATTTCCGATGTCCCTACGGGTGGGTACACAGCGCGTACCCACCCGTAGGGATCGGAATATCTGGGCCATTGTGCGCATAAGGCGGGCAGGCTTGCCTGTTCCCTGACGCGGTCGGGTGGGCACATCCCTCAATCGTAGTGACATGAGGCCCCCCTCCCCCAACTTTGCCTCACACTGGGTGGGGGTGGGGGGGCTTTCTGATTCGCAGCCAGAGTTTAAATCGGCCCTTGTGACTCGGCCCTTGTGACTCAATGTGAGTTCAGCAAAAGTTGTATTGCTCATCTTGTGTTAGTGCGAGATGAAAAATATTTTGCACTAAAGCTTCGCAAAAGAGATTTGTACTGGCCCTTCCATTAGTCAAGAAATACACCTTGTACCGAATAACTTCTATTTGCTTATGTCACCACGTGTACTATACCGTATGAGAATTTTTAAAAAATCATTTGCGTAAGAGCAACATTTTTGTTATGGAAAATATATAAAATTAAACAAATGGGAACATGAGTTCGAAGCTACACAAATTTCAAGATTGAAACGATGTCAGCAGTCTTGTAACTTCCCTGTTATTTTCAAGCCGGGAGAAGCTCAAACTTCACTCACTTGTTATTTGATGCAGGTTGTTTGGTGCCGCTGATGTAGCAGATTTTTCAAACAAGGACCTGCAGTGTAATCTAACCTTTTTTGTTGAGCTACGGAGCATATCAGGATAAAGCATCCATCTTTAGTCATCTTTAAGCTGCATGACTCGGAGTCTATTATCTGCTTGCTGCCTTGGCTCTGGCAAGCTTGATAGTTGGACTGTATCAAAACATTCGTCAGCTGCCCATCAAATCCGCGAAGTAACTTTTTGCCGATTCGGTTGCGTTTTTAAATGTAATTTAATTCCTATCCATGATATTGAAGCTCTAAAAATATATCAATTGTTGCAAATCTTAAATGCTATGATGGTACTTATTAAAAACACTCTTCTTTGAAACGTGTGCAAAGCCTATTAAGATGAGCTACTGCAGACTTAAGAAAAAAAACAGAGAGGCAAACAAGTGCTGGGTAGTGAAAGTGCATGCGCTGGACTGATGTTTACAACAGCCCCGGAGAGTCACCTTTTACCTGGCCTCCAGGTAGATTGGAAAGTTTGGCTTGACATCTGAGAGAATGAGGCACCTTTTCTTATTGATGTTCCTCTGTCTCTGTCCACCCCAGGTGCTGTGTGATACATTACATCATTTAAACCAAGAGACAAAGCCCAATTCTTTAAGCAAAAAGAGAAGGCATTTCTCTTGTCATCCACCTTTCATCTAAATACCTCTTAGTCGAACCAGAAGAAAGGCCCAGCAGGTGCTTTATGAAAAGTTGAATTGTAGTGGAATATATTACATATTGCTACATTAGACTAATATTTACATAGAGCTACATATAGAATTACCCTAGAATGTACAGCACAGAAACAGGCCATTCAGCCCAACTGGTCCATGCCAGTGTTTATGCTCCACAGCAGCTTCCTCCCACCCCTCTTCCATCTCACACTATCAGCATAACCTTCTATTCCTTTGTCCCTCATATGCTTATCTAGCTTCCCCTTAAATGCATCTATACTATTCGCCTCAACGGGGTACCGTAACATATTGGTTATGTTACTGGACTAGTAATTGTCGTAAAAACCCATCTGGTTCACTAATGTCCTTTAGGGAAGGAAATCTGGTCTGGCCTATATGTGAAATGGCCTAGCATTCCACTCAGTTGTACCAAACCGTTACAAAGAAGTATACTAAGAATCAAACCGGACGGACCACCTGGCATTGACCTAGGCACCAGAAACAACAAAGGCACACCCAGCCCAGTCGACCCTGCAAAGTCTTCCTCACTAACATCTGGGAACTTGTGCCAAAATTGGGAGAGCTGTCCCACAGACTAGTCAAGCAACAGCCTGATGTAGTCATACTCACAGAATCATACCTTTCAGCCAATGTCCCAAATTCCTCCATCGCCATCCTTGGGTATGTCCTGTCCCACCTGCAGGACCGACCCACCAGAGGTGGCAGCCCAGTGGTATACAGTTGGGAAGGAGTGGCCCTGGGAGTCCTCAACATTGACTCCGGACCCCATGAAGTCTCATGGCATCAGGTCAAACATGGGCAAGGAAAATTCCTGCTGATTAGCAGCTCCCTCCGCTGATGAATCTGTACTCCTCGAATGTACTCTGGGTGGTGGAGTTCAATGTTCACCACCAAGAGTGGCTCAGTAGCACTACCACTGGCCGGGTCCTAAAGGACATAGCTGCCAAATTGGGCTTGCGGCAGGTGGTGAGGGAACCAACATGAGGGAAATACCTACTTGACCTCGTCCTCACCAATCTACCTGTCGCAGATGCATCTGTCCATGACAGTATTGGTATGAGTGCATGTTCTTGCGGAGACGAAGTCCTGTCTTCACACTGAGGACACCCTCCATCGTGTTGTGTGGCACTACCACCGTGCTAAATGGGATAGATTCAGAACAGATCTAGCAGCTCAAAACTGGGCATCAGTGAGGCGCTGTGGGCCATCAGCAGCAGCAGAATTGCATTCTACCACAATCTGTAACCTCATGGCCCGGCATATCCTTCACTCTACCATTACTATCAAGCCAGGGGACCAACCCTGGTTTAATGAGGGGTGTAGAAGAGCAAGCCAGGGGCACCACCAGGTGTACTTAAAAATGAGGTGCCAACCTTGGGTGAAGCAACAACACAGGACTACATGCAAGCTAAACAGCTACCATCTACAAGGTACAAGTCAGGACTGTGATAGAGTAGTTTCCACTTGTGTGGATGAGTGCAGCTCCAACAACACTCAAGAAGCTCAACACTATCCAGGACAAAGCAGCCCACTTGATTGGCACCCCATCCACCACCTTAAACATTCACTCCCTCCACCATCGGCGTACCGTGGCTGCAGTGTGTACCATCTACAAGATGCACAACAGCAACTCGCCAAGGCTTCTTCAGCAGCACCTCCCAAACCCGCGACCTCTATCACCTAGAAGGACAAGGACAGCAGGCGCATGGGAACGCCACCACCTCCAAGTTCCCATCCTGACTTGGAAATATACTGCTGTTCCTTCATCGTCGCTGGGTCAAAATCCTGGAACTCCCTCCCCAACAGCACTGTGGGTGTACCTTCACAGCACGGACTGCAGCGGTTCAAGAAGGTGGCTCACCACCACCTTCTCAAGGGCAACTAGGGAGGGGCAATAAATGCTGGTCTTGTCAGCGATGCCCAAATCCTGTGAATTAATAAAAAAAATTATACACCTCATTGTGACAATGCCCTGATACGGGTGTTTGTTTGAATTCCCAGTGGAGTTCATAGCAATAACGTACTTTTTTCTTTTACAACCTAATACTTGTATATCTGCATATAGGTACAAACTATTAAATTAATATTGATCAAATGTAAACTAGATATTGTATTAAATAAATTACACACTTAGCGGTAACAGACTGCTCTGGAACCCTTCCTGTAACTTATATTATTTGACCAAACTGAGAAATGATACCCTCATTATCTCTTCTGATGATTCAGTTAAAAAGAATTTCAGTGTTTGAAAGGCTACTGGCAGAATTTGGTTTTTTTCTTTGCTTTATTAGCAGTAAAGGAATGTAATAGTGTCAAAGGTTTGAGGCCTTCAAGGGAACCATTACATTTGTCTTAGAGGCAAACAGCTTCTAGAGAAAGGAGAGATTCAGAGAAAGAAACATGTTTGGATATCTTACTTGTCGTAAAGCTAGTCTTCATGTAAATAAGGCCATCAGATGGAATCCCGGTCAATATGAATTAGAGCTAATATCAGCCAAAAAAAACTTTAAAACACTTTACAGTGATAATTTTGATACAAATAAATCTAACAGTTGTCTTTCTCTATTGAATGTATGGTATAGCTGTCCTGATGGTTCAGTGCCGAGTGTGGAACTGAGGCATATCGCCCAAGAGCTTTGATCCCTAGTCTGTGTTGTGTCAGCTGAAGCAGTGGTAAGCGTGCTGCAATTGACCTCAGCATCCTGAGCTAGTGACCTGGAGACGGGGAAAAATATTAGGCTTAGTTTCAACTTCTGCTTACTATCCATTGGCTTGTGCTGGAACGTGCACGTGTGGATATCATGGTCAAGGCAGGATAAGCTTCAGTTGTGATGATCTCCATGGCCAATTTGATTGGTGGTGGTCGCTCTCTAGGCTCACACATAAAGAATAGCTACTAGACCGTGGTACCAGACTGCAACTGGTGTCTGGGGGGCAATACCTAGCACAAGCCTTCGGGAGAGAGGAGAGGAGTGGAGAAAAATTGAAGGGGAAACAATTAAATAATACACGGAAATCACCTTGATTATTAAATGTTATTATTCTCTAGAAGGTATAAGGTTGAGCGGTGACCTGATAGAGGTCGTTAAGATTATGAAAGGGTTTGATAGGGTAGATGTAGAAAAGATGTTTCCACTTGTGGGGGAGATTGAAACTAGGGAACATAAATATAAGATAGTCATCAATAAATCAAATAGGGAATTCAGGAGAAACTTCTTTACCCAGAGAGTGGTTAGAATGTGGAAGTCGCTATCACAAGGAGTAGTTATAAAAAATGTATTCATGGGATGTGGGCGTCGTTGGCAAGGTCAGCATTTATTGCCCATCCCTAATTGCCCTTGAGAAGGTGGTGGTGAGCCATTGCCTTGAACCGCTGTAATCCGTGTGGTGAAGGTACTCCCACAGTGCTGTTAGGGAGCAAGTTCCAGGATTTTGACCCAGGAACAATGAAGGAATGGTGATATATTTCCAAGTCAGGATGGTGTGTAACTTGGAGGGGAACTTGGAGGTGGTGGTGTTCCCATGCACCTGCTGCCCTTGTCCTTCTAGGTGGTCGAGGTCACGGGTTTGGGAGGTGCTGCTGAAGAAGCCTTGGCGAGTTGCTGCAGTGCATCTTGTAGATGGTACACACTGCAGCCACGGTGCACCGGTGGTGGAGGGAGTCAATGTTTAAGGTGGCTGCTTTGTCCTGGATGGTGTTGAGCTACTTGAGTGTTGTTGGAGCTGCACTCATCCAGGCAAGTGGAGAGTATTCCATCACATTCCTGACTTGTGTCTTGTAGATGGTGGAAAGGCTTCGGGGATTCAGGAGGTGAGTCACTCGCCGCAGAATACGCAGTCTCTGACCTGCTCTTGTAGCCACAGTATTAATGTGGCTGGTCCAGTTATGTTTCTGGTCAATGGTGACCCCCAGGATGTTGATGGTGGGGGATTCGGCGATGGTAATGCCGTTGAATGTCAAGGGGAGGTGGTTAGACTCTCTCTTGTTGGAGATAGTCATTGCCTGGCACTTGTGCGGCGCGAATGTTACAGGCTTGGCTCCCTGTCGGGCAGGGAGCACTGCAGCAGAGGCCTCAGCCCAGGAGCAGGTAGGGTGGGGGAGGCTACAGCATGGTTTGAACTGTCGGGATGTGACCGTGGGAAGTCGGAGGGAGATCAGGGCAGATATGGCAGGGGTCAGTGATTGTGGGGAGGGTCCAATCGTGGGGGTTGTTTGAGATCGGGGTGAGTCTGATCACGGAGGCGGTCTGATCGCAGAGAGGGTCCGATTGCGGGGGTGGGTGGGTGGTTCCGATTGCAGTTGTGTCCGATCTTGTGGGGGGGTGTTGGGGTGGGGGGGAAGCAGGTTAGCTTGGGGAGCCAGGGGGAACCACTCCTGCTCCTCCTGGCCCACGAGCAGTGCTGGAAAGGCACTTACCTCTTCCATGCAGCAGTCCACGCCTCCCTTTAGCTGCCAGTTTTCCTGAGGCCCGGAGAACCCGGCCGACCAGGGTTTAAAGCTGGAAGAGAGGTAAAATCTGAGGCACGCAGCCTTTTTAAAATATTTAAATGAATGACCCACCTCATGGGAGCGGATTGGTCACCCACAACCTCGTCCCGCCTCCGAGTTCGAGGTGGGTTGGGTTGAGGTTGAGATTTTAAAAATGTTAACATCCCATGCGACCCAAGCCCACCCATTTTTGGGGGTTAAAATTCCCCCCTGCATTGCTGGAATGTATCACTGTTACTGTCAGGAGCCCTAGCAAGGCCAGTGTAATGATACTATTAAAGGATATACTGGTGTCAGTATCAGGACACTGCTAGTGGAATATACCAGTGATTATATTTGAATATTATTAATGGATAAAATAAGATAGCATTGCAGTATAGCTACTGGAATTAACCAGAGCCACTATTGACAGTATAACTCCTTCAATGAATCTCAGTATGAGGGTTACACGGGCTAGAATTAGCTAGGCACTGTATGGACGAGCCCCAGTCACACAGATCTCCATGAAGTATCCTTGATCTGTCTTGTTAATCCCTCAGTACATCAGGTATTTTGTTAAATTAATGTTGCTGTAGGCAGTGAGTGCTATTCGTGGAAAGTACAAAATCATTGCATTCCCAAGACCTGGCATTCTTCACCTTAATGAGCACAAACACAAAACTTAAAAGCTTTCAGTTTAAGAAAGCTGATTTGCAGTAGGTCCCTGTGTTCTACAGTACTGTACTTCCCTGAGCTGCAAGTTAACTTTGTATGTCTGTGCGCCTACCTGATCAGTCACTCAGGTAAAGACATTTGACTGGTCAAACTCACTTGACCTGTTAATAATAATTTATCATACTGAAAAGATTTGACAGTCAAGAGAGCTTCTGCACAGCCCCGCTCCAACCCTCAGTTGGGTCCAGGTGTACACTAGGCCCAGGTACACCTGGACTCACCTGGCAGAATGGGGTCTAACTGGGCCTGGACTCCCAAAGAGGAGGAGACCAAATAGTGTTGGAGGGGGTTGAATTGGTTGAGTTTGTAAGAGGCCTGCTATGGCACTGTTAGCATATTTTAACATTGGTTTAAATCTAAGGAAGTAGTCAAGCATCACAGCAACAGTGGAAAGGGGAGAAATTTAGTTGTATCTCTGGGGTAGATTTTCCCGAACCTGTCAGGAAGAAGGCGGGACTTCCCCTTTTGGGTTTTTGACCCGCCTACTTCGACATCCAGCCAATCCACGCGATTTTCCCTTGATTGACCTTGTTGAGCCCGCCCAGCAGGCTCAGCAGGCCAATTAAGGGCCACCCGGCAACAGGTGACATCACAGACTGAAATGTCATGTGTCAAGAGTTCTTGACAGATGAAATATCAGCGTTTGACAGCTGTTTGAAGCTGTGAAACACTGACAGTCTGAGTTCTACCATGAGTCATTCTGCACAGACTCAGTTAGAACTCTTACCAGCACTCAAAGCTGAAGGCTGTCACTTCTCACAGATCGCAGCCGTTCAGCTTTCAGTTCTGGCTGAGTGATGCGCTCCCAACGGCTACAGGAAGAAAGGCTGTGAAGGTAAGTACAGGTAAGTAAAAGTTCTTTACACACTTTAGACACACCAAACACACTTACCTTTACACTCATGCACCCATCACTCACCTGAGCGCCAACATCGCGACCCCTCCAACTCCTTCAACCCGACGGCCTGCCTGCTCTAACCTGGCGTGGTTTAGAGCCGTCGGGAAACCCACACGAAACCCCTCAAAATAGGGATTAGGCTAAAAACTGCCCGTTAACTACCTGTTAACAGGCAGTTAATTGGCACTAATCCCTTCCCGCCTGGTTTCGGCGGGTCCCAGTGCGGGGCGGGTACCCGCCGCCCCTGAAACTTACGTGGGGCGTGGTTTTGGGTGGGATGGTGTCGGGACCCCCAAATTCAGGATTTCCCACCCCCCCACACGCCTGAAACCCCGCCTGACGGCTCCACGAAAATCTAGCCCAGACTGTGTGTGAAAAAAGGACATTTTGGAAACTTAAAGCCAAAGAATATAAGAGGGTTGGCTGCTAAGAGACCCATATACTTAATTCTGGGATAGTAAGGCTTGGAGGCACGATGCAAGTCCATAATATGATAACATGTAGAGAACCAAATACTAACATATGAGAGGAGAGAACAATAACAAGCCTGTAAAGCAGAGATGGAGGTCGAGAAGATTAGAAGTTGGTAGCGTGGCGTCAGCTTGGTGGGATATTAAGAACAATACTGTTATGAGTGCATGCAGCCCAAGGCAGCCAAATAGTATAAAGTAGAAGCCTGTTCCCTCCAAAAATTAGAGTTCTCGGGACAGTCTGAAGTCCATTTGCCTTAGCAGTGGCCCACGAAGGTACAAGTCTTAGAAGTATATCGCCGATCCTTCATCGTCGCTGGGTCAAAATCCTGGAACTCCCTGCCTAACAGCACTGTGGGAGTACCTTTACCACACGGACTGCAGCGGTTCAAGAAGGCGGCTCACCACCACCTTCTCAAAGGCAGTTAGGGATGGGCAATAAATGCTGTTTCTAGGTTTTCGGTGAGATAGGCCTCTGGCTCCCACTCTCGGAATGGCAAGGTGACACTCCAAGATTCCGCTGGGTGGGCACCCCCATTGCGCTGCTACAGGTGCAGGCACCTGCCCTGTTTTTTAAATGACCTTGTCCCTGGGATTTGGAATAGGGTCAGAGCCAGGTTCAAATGGCAGGTGGAAGTTCTACCGGTAGTGAAACAGTACCATTGAATTTTTACCTTGTGCTTTTATATAATATGTAGGATCACAATACACTACCCTACCTCCTACTTCAGAGGCTCCAATCAAAATAATGCACATCATTTCTTAGAGTCATTGGGCTGGATTTTGTCATTGGGGGCGGGTCAGGTGGTCGGCGGGTCCCGCCCCCACCTCCGATGTGAGGCGGGACAATTGAGCGATTTTGCCCTAATTGGGCACTTGATTTCCAGCGTGTGGGAACCCCTGGCCCAATCAGTCTTTTGGTCCTGAAACTCGCCTCCGATGACGTCATCTATGCAGTTGAATTTAAGGCCTGCAAGCAGCCTTGGATCATTTTCGGCCTTACTACTTTGTTACTGAGACTTCTGAGGGATTAGTGGTGCAACCATGGCAAGCGCAAGGCCCAAGTGCGCCCCCCGCTTTGATGAGGACTCCCTCCAAGCTCTGGTGGAGGGAGCAAGAGCTGATAAGGAAGTGCTGTTTCCTTCATCTGGGAGGAAAAAGCCTCCCCAGCAGACCAAAGCTGTGTGGCTGCAAGTGGCACAGGAGGTCAGTGCCATCTCAATGTGCAGCAGAACCTGGCTGCAGTGCTGAAAGAGATTTCATGACCTTCTCCGCACAGGAAAAATGAGTATTACATCACTATGACCCTCAATCTGCTCCCCATTGCTTCTCATCACCAGCACTCTTCATTGCCAACCTTCTCCTCCACATCCCACTTCACCCTTACATCCCTGCGCCCTTAACCATTCCCTCTCTCTGTACTTTCACATTCACTTAACTATTCGACTATGCAGCCCTCACACTCCCTATCACTGTTATGCTATGACAACAACTTACAACACACAGGGAGGGCCCTTGGTCTTGGGACTTCACTCCATCTTTGTGTCCTTCTAAGCATCTATGCTATGGATTCTCTACACCCACTCCTTCATTCTCACTCAAACTCCACTTGTGTCCCTCATTGCAGGAAAAGAGAGCCCACAATAAGAGGGAAAGGGTGAAGACAGGAGAAGGACCACCCTCAATAGCCCAGCTCACCAGTGCAGAGGAGGCTGTAGTGTCCGCGCATCAATAACACACGGACTGCAGGAGAACGATAATAAGAGGTGTTTACTGAACAGAGGGTATGCTGAAACTGAAAGTACAGAAGCCTGCTACTGCTTTATATACAGGTGTGGTCACTGCTGGTACTACAGTATAAAAGCAGTTCTCTCTTAAAGGTACATTCACAACAATTCCTCCCCTTTTAGATAAACAGTACATAACATTCATTTAACAATTGAATAATAACTAATTACAATTACAATTTTCTTTGTACTATATACATCAGCTGAAAGTAATCATTTATAAATTCAGTCTTTGAGGAGGCTTCCTGATCCTGTCTGGATAGCGCCTTTCTCGAGTATCCTGTTCTTGCGGCGGAGTCGATTCTGGCTCATTGTCACTGGTTGGTTCGTCAGCTTCCAATACCACTGATTCTGAGGTAGACGCAATCTGTACTTCGGGTTCATCACCAGGTGCGCATGCTCGTGGTATGGGTTTGACTTGTTCCTGTGACTCTAGAATCTGGTCAGCATGGCGTCTCACGATGCTCTCTCCAACGTCCACTGTGTACATTAGTGGTCCCTGCCGTGTGCATATCGTTCCTGGCTGCCATTTTTCTGTTCGGTAGTCGCGGGCCAAGACTGGTTGCCCTATCTTGAAGCTCCTGGTTGGCCTTTCATTGATGTGCTGGAATTGCTTATTCTCAACATCTCGTCTTATATTTGGTTTGAGCAAGTCCAGGCGACATCGTAACCCACGGTTAAAGAACATCATGGCTGGAGATTGGTTGGTGACTGCATGTGTCGCATTTCGGTAAGCGAACAAGAAATTATCCACCTTGTGTTGCAGTGGTATGTTGTCATTATACATCGCCTTTATTGCTTTTTTAAAGGTTTGAACAAACCTCTCAGCCAATCCATTTGTGGCTGGATGATATGGGGCGGATGTGTAATGCTTTACCCCATTATTCCTCAAAAACCTCTGGAAATCCTCGGACACAAACTGTGGTCCATTGTCGGAGCAAATCTGTTCTGGCAAGCCATTCCTGGCGAGGATGGTCCGTAGGACTGCAATAGTTTTCTCCGTGGTGGTGGAGGACATTTTGATGACCTCTGGCCATTTCGAATGTGCATCCACGGCGATTAAAAACATTGAGTCCATAAATGGACCAGCAAAATCAATGTGTACCCATTGCCATGGAGATGAGGGCCACTCCCATGGGTGTAGCGGGGCCTGTGGTGGAGCGTTTTGGACTTTCTGGCATCCTGTGCATCTCTTGGTCATTTCCTCGATTTCTTTATCGATTCCCGGCCACCACACAAACGCCCTGGCTAGGCTCTCCATTTTTACCCCTCCCAGATGACCCTCATGAAGCTCATTGAGCACTCTATCTCTCAACTTGGGTGGAATTACCACTCGGGATCCACACATCAAGGTCCCCCGGCACACTGACAGCTGTTCTCTCCTTGGCGAGAATGCTGGCAACAGTGAGTCGCCATGTGCTGGCCATCCCTTCACCGTCAAATCATAGGCCCGAGAGAGTGTCGGGTCATTTCGGGTTTCCTTCTCTATACTTGAGTTTGTAACAGGTAGACATTCGACTATGGTCGAATGGAATATCTCAACAGGGTCCACTGCAGGTGCTTCCTCCACCGTAGGCAGCGGCAGGCATGACAGCCCATCAGCGTTTCCATGCTGTTTCGTGCCCTTATACTCTATGTCGTATTGATGTACCCCTAGAAAAAGGGACCATCTTTGCAGCCGTTGCGCCGTCATCACCGGAACGCCCTTCTTTGGGTTAAAAATGGAGACAAGAGGCTGGTGATCAGTCAGTAAGGTGAATTTCTGCCTGTGCAGATAGTGATTGAACTTCTTCACCCCCCACACCAGGCTGAGGGCCTCCCTGTCAATCTGGGCGTAGTTACGCTCGACTGATGTTAACGAGCATGACACAAAGGCTATTGGCCTCTCTGAACTGTCAAGGAATTTGTGCAACAGCACCGCTCCAATGCCATAGGGAGACGCATCACATGCCAACCGAATCGGTAGTGATGGATTGTAGTGAGCCAATACTTCTTTTGAAGTGATTAGGCATTTACATTTCTGAAAGGCACGCTTACACTCATCACTCCATTTCCATGCTACTCCAGTTTGCAGCAGGGCGTTCAGCGAGTGCAGAATTGTAGACAAATTTGGCAAGAACTTATGGTAGTAGTTCACCAACCCAAGGAACGAACTCAGTTGTGACACATTTTCCAGTGCTGGAGCCTTGACTACGGCCTCAATCTTGTCTGGGGACTTATGCAACCCCTCTTCATCAATCACGTGGCCACAATACGAGATTTGTTTCCTGAAAAACTCGCATTTGGGGCGGTTGGCTCGTAGTCCATATTCTTGTAATCTAGTGAGCACCTGCTCCAGGTTGGCAAGGTGTTCACTGTCATTTCCGCCCGTAACCAGGATGTCGTCCAAATAACACTGGGTCCCCGAGATCCCTTGCAGGACTTGTTCCATCGCCCTCTGCCAAACAGCCGGAGCTGATGCTACCCCGTACACCAGTCGATTGTACTGGTAAAGACCTTTGTGAGTGTTTATCATGATGTATTTTCTAGATGATTCATCTACCTCCATTTGTAGATACGTTTGGGCCAGATCAATCTTCGTAAAGCGTTTCCCCCCAGATAGTGAGGCAAAAATATCTTCTATCCGCGGAAGTGGATATTGTACCGTGTGAAGTTACCTTAAAGTCCCCACAGATGCGAACCTTCTTCGGTTCCCCAGGCGTGCTGCTCAATGATTTCTTCATTACAGGAACGATGGGTGTGGCCCACTCACTCCAGTCCATCTTGGACAGCACACCCGAACGCTCCAGACTCTCCAGCTCTGCTTCAACAGCTGGGCGGATCGCATACGGTACCGGTCTGGCCTTAAAAATTTTGGGTTTGCGTTATCTTCAATTTTTATCGTTGCCGTTATGCCTTTTAGAGTCCCAAGTCCTTGCTGGAACACCTCTTTTGCGTCAGTTAGAATTTTTGACAGTCGGCCAGGTGTGGCGTCGTCATCTTTTTTGTCCGCCACAGTTAGCGCCTGAATGGAATGCCAATCCAATTGTATTTTTTGGATCCATTCACGTCCCAGTAATGGTGGTCCTCCATCTTGTATATATAGATACAGTTCCTGTGTTTCCTTGCCGTTGTATTTAACGGGCACCCTTATTTTTCCTCTGGGGTAGACTTTTTGTCCCGTATATGTCTTCAAGACAATGGACGTATCCTTCAAGGGAATGTGTGAGAATAGCCGCTCGTAGTCTCGTCGATTCATGACTGTTAGGGCTGATCCTGTGTCCAATTCTATCTTTACTTGGGACCCTGCTATCATGAGGGTGACCCAAATGGTTCGGTGATCCTCCTTTGCGATCACGTTGTGTAGCTTTAGACAACTTAGTCCCCTGCTCCCGGAGTCATTATCACTCTTCTGGTCTTCTGAACTACTGTCCGTCATCTTTTGTACTTTCTTGTACTTTTACTTAGTAGTTCTTTTAGTGTTGGTTTTCTTTCCCGACCTGCAGACTCGTGCTATGTGTCCCATTTTTCCACATTGCCTGCATACTTTGTTCTTAGCCCAGCAATCCTTCTGGTCATGGGTTGTTCTGCCACAGCGATAGCACTTTTCTGCTCCATATGCCATTTCATTGGTGCTATATTCTTGCGGTTTCTGTTGTATTTCCACAGCTCCCCGTGCTGCTGCTTCGTAGGATACTGCAATGCTGAAAGCCGTTTCTAGCGTAAGGTCCTTTTTCGAAAGTAGTCGTTTCTGGGTTCCTTCACTCTGGAGCCCACAGACAAACTTATCCCTTAAGGTATCTGCCAGTCCTGCTCCGAACTGGCAGTGTGTCGATAACTTGCGTAGTTCCGTAAGATAGTCAGCATTACTCTCGTCTTTGTGCTGGTATTGTTTATGGAACTTGAATCTTTCTGCTATCAGCAGCGGTGTAGGGTTTAGATGTTCCTGTAAGATATTGACAATCTCTTCAAAACTTTTCTCCATTGGTTTAGCTGGGGTAATTAAATTTCGCAATAGGCCGTACGTTCTCGCACCCATCAAATTTAATAATATCGACGCCTTCTTTTCAGCGGCCACCTCATTTGCCATCTTGGGTGGTTTAAAATGGCGCTTCCCGCGCTTTTCCTTCTTCCCCAATGGATTAAAATGGCACCTCCCGCGCTTTTCCTTCTTCCCCAATGGATTAAAATGGCGCCTCCTGCGCTTTTCCTTCTTCCCCCTGCTGCCAATGCTGCTCCTCGCGTTCTAACAGGTAATGGCAGCGCCCCGCGGCTTTCTGCACGTCTCTTTTTCAACGCTGCCTGACTCTTGAGCACCGGCCGCGCCCTGTGCACTCCACCCTCTCTCTCTCTTTGTCTTCCCGACGACGCTGCTCGGCCCCCTTACAGAGCCGCTCGCTCGAGCTCTAGCCCGCCGCAGTCCGGGAAGGGTCAGCGCACTACCTGCTACCAGCCCGATTTGCTGGGACACCTTGACTGGAGAACCAGACCCAGCTCTCCACAGCTTCCCCTGCAATTCTCTGGACTCCGATGGATCACTGGGCGGTTGCCCCCGGTCGACGCCCGTTGCTCTGGCTTCGACCACCAAGAAGCTTCTTCCCAGGGATGGATCCCCGTGAGGTGATGCAGTACTGCAGGTGAGTTCGAACCTGCTCATCGCCACTGTAGTGTCCGCGCATCAATAACACACGGACTGCAGGAGAACGATAATAAGAGGCGTTTACTGAACAGAGGGTATGCTGAAACTGAAAGTACAGAAGCCTGCTACTGCTTTATATACAGGTGTGGTCACTGCCGGTACTACAGTATAAAAGCAGTTCTCTCTTAAAGGTACATACACAACAGAGGCGGCCCTGGAGATCGTGGGAGTTGAGGAGGATGCGCAAGTGGGGGACTGACAGACGGGCGCATCAGAGCAAGCTGGTGACAGAATAGTTTTTGATCTCTCTCATTGACATTGCATGAGTGACTGATATTGATTCTAATGCTCTAACAGATTGACTTATGATCATCTGCACAATTCCATGTGCATGCAACGTTTACCTCACATGTCTAACTCTTTCCTTTACTCCCCCACAGGACCATCAACAGCTCCCATCCCCACTGTCCAGGAGGAGCAGCCTGAGCCACAAGACTCCTCAGAGGAAGCTGAAACCTCTGAGGGCGCAGCATCACCTGAATTAAGCGCACCCAGCACCAGCACAGACACTCACACCTCGGTGGGACCTTCGGGAGATAGAGTAGTGATGTCACCTAGTGTATCACAGCTCACAAGTGAGCATCAGCAGATTGTGGAGACAGGGACAGCAGTGGAGAGTTCTCGTTGGAGGGCACAGGGCACTCCCAGCTCGGCTCAGCTGCACGTCGACCCTGTGCCTCCGGGTCCTTCCAGGAGAGCGGTGCTGGAACTCCAGGAACAGGTGCAGGAGTCTCTGGCAGGTTTTGTCTCCAGGGTCGCTGCGAGTGTGGAGCAGATGGACGTGTCCATCGCTAACATGAGCAGAGCCTTTGTGGAGGCATTTGAGCATGAACGCATCACCACGGAAAGGATGGCAACCTCCGTGGAAAGAATGGCTACAGTAGAGGAGAGGATGGCTGCGGCCATGGAGGAGCTAAGTCGCCAGAGTGTTGAAAACATGGTCATTGTTCAGAATAGACTGACATCTCTGGAGGAGCCATGGACAGCTATTTAGCAGAGAAACCAGGGCTTCATGGAAGTCCTCTGGAGTAGGACTGCCAGTTCAGAAACGTGTCCTCATGGCCCCCCTGAAGTGCAGCATGGTGCTGTCAAGCCACTTGCTAGCTCTGAAGTGGGGCTGACCCATGAGAGGGATGTTGGTGGCAGACAACAAGGAAGTGGGGGCTCCTCTCCAAGCGCTCACACTTTCATGCCACTGCGGAACCCTCGGTCAGAACCCCACCAGAGTCCTCACCCAACTGTGATGACCGTCTCATCCCCTGCACAGCCGCAGGAGCAGCAGACTGTTGCCGAGCCCTCACAGGCTTGCAACCCCAGAGGACGCCCGCCAAAGGTGTCAAGGCAGGAGCAGCATGAAAGTGAGCAAGGGGCCTCCACATCTGCTGAAGCCACAGGGGAAGCACCATGTAGGAGCACACGTAAGAGGAAGATAAAGCACAAGTAGTCACAAGGGTAGTCACTTGGGTGTTCTGTTGTGTTTAATTGTGAAATGCCATCCGTGAATTAATGTTATAAAATGACTTGATGGCAAACTGTTGAAGTTGTGGGCTGTGTCATTTTGTAAATGGGACTTCCACATTGAGGGCTCAGGGTGACTTGGAATTGTCAGTATGGTGGTCAGAGTGATAGGAATCCGTAGGTTCTTGTCCATTGTCGATGGTGTGGTAAGACGGTGCGAGACAAATGTATTTGATTGGGCAGCCTAAGCAAACCTGGCCAAGATCAGGGCATCCCTTGCATCCCGGGCAGCAATATTCTCGCGTGCTGCTGGCATTTGTTGATGCGCCTCCACAAGCTGTTCATTGTCGCTCTCCTCCTCCTCCTCCTCCTCCTCATCCTCATCTGAGGAGGCTATGCGATGAGCCACTTGTACCTCAGGCATCTGCAAGCCACGATGCTGTGCCATGTTGTGAAGTGCACAGCAGACCATGATGATGCTGGAGACCCTGGCTGCTGAGTATTGCAGGGCTCCACCTGATCTATCAAGGCATCTGAATCGCATCTTCAGCAAGCTGATGGTTTGCTCGATAATGGATCTGGTGGAAATGTGGCTGGAGTTGTAGCGCTCCTCAGCTTCGTTGGATGGCCTCCTCAACAGCATCAGTAGCCATGTCTTCAGGGGATAGTCCTTGTCTCCAAGTAGCCATCTGCAAAGTTGGTCTGGTGGACTGAAGAGCGGAGGCACACTAGACTGCCGCAGATGAAGGAGTCATGGCAACTGCCAGGGTACTTGGTGCAAACATGCAAAATTTCCTTATTGTGGTTACACACCAGCTGCATGTTGAGGGAGTGGAAGCCCTTGCGGTTGACAATAATACCTGGATTGTGATGGGGTGCCTTAAGGGCCACATGTGTACAGTCTACGATGCCCTGCACCCTTGGAAAGTCTGCCAGATTAGCAAATCCAACCGCACACACGGTTACACTGGCTTGATCCTTGGAGAAGTTGATGTAATTGTGCGCCTTTTCAAAGAGGGCATTGGTTACCTGCGTGTGCAAGTGTGTGCGGCCGCCTGGGAGATGCCGCTGATGTCTGCTGTTGATCCCTGGAATGAGCCTGAAGCAAAAAAGTTGAGTGCGGTGATGACTTTGACGGCCACTGGTAAGGGGTGTCCACCCGTTCCTCTGGGCTCCAGGTCTTGCTGCAGCATTGCGCAGATGTCACCCACTACCTCTCGCGAAAGTCTGAGCCTCCTTTGGCACTGCTGCTCAGTTATGTTGAAGTAGCTCATCCACTGTCTGTAAACCTTGTTTTAGGGGTATCTCCTGTGGCGATGTCCTTCCCTGCACTGGTGCCTTCTGACCTGTGCAGCTTCAGGTGGGTGAGCAGCAGGTTGGCGCACCTGTTGTTGCTACTGCAGTTGATACTGATGCTGCTGTTGTTCCGGGTTCTACTGCTGCTGCGGCTGGTCTTCGTCCAAATCTGAGTCCAGGAGGAAAGGAAATAAATGGTTACCAAGCTGCAGGTATATACCTCAGTTGAGAAAGTGCTCAGTCAAGGTGGGGAGAGGGGTTTCCCAGGAGGTCACAGTGGAGATGGATCTCAGCCTCAAAACTTCCAAAATGAGTAGACCTGCAAAAAGTTCTCCCAGACCTGAGAAAAGAAAGTTCTGCCACCTGCCAATGATCATTGTTGAAAGCTCTTTTTTAATGGTGGAGCTGCAGCTGTTAGTAAGCCATCCACTTGTGAGCCCGCCAGGATTAACTGGCGTGTTCCAGGGGAGACGTGCAGCACACGGGAAATGTGTTAAACTCAGAAAGGCCTCTCAAAATGGCATTATAGAGGCACTTAAGTGGTTGTTAAGGGCCTTAAGGGCCTATCCCGCCTCTTGGAGGCGGGACTATAACGGGGTCTGAAAGCCCACATTTGGGAAAGTTGCTCAGAGGCGGGTTGGAGGCGGGATTGGAGCCCGAACCCGTTTTTGGCAACTTTCCCACCTGACCCGCCTTCAAACCCGCCTCCTCGGGCCTGGCAAAATCCAGCCCATAGAATCTTACAGCGCAGAAGGAGGCCATTCGGCCCATCGTGCCTGTGCCAGCTCTTTAAAGGAGCATTCATGAAGTACAATGTATGGGAGATGGGAGGGAGTAAGAGGAGGGGGAGACAGCCAAGAGGGGTGACCGCCCCCACTACAGAGAAATCCAATACCGTGAGATCTTCCTATTTGAATAGACAGCGAGAAAATGAGACTGCAAGGGTAGAACAATTAACCTGTTTAAGAAAAAGGAATATCTACAAAATCCAATTTTAACATTTTTATATAACTAAGCGATCAAAACTGTCACGTTTTGGGGATTTTACGTTAGATATTTTCTTGGTTTCAGCATCACCAGCAACTCTTGTAGTCAGACCTCACATCCCCAACAATCTGGAGTATACACCTTTCTGTCCAATATCTGGGGAAATAATAGTGAGACTCGCGAATTCCAGTGGAGACATCTTGCTTTGTATACTGGCAACTAGAATGTAACATATGTTGTCCTGTGGTTTTCCGCTCTTCAGTGGACTGAACATACACTCATATCAGTCCGAGATGGCTAATTTAAATAAAACAGGTAAATGAAAAGTTTACCGTATGAAACAGTGAATCATGCACTTCCTTATCCTCCTCAATGCATAAAATCACAAAGGTGCCATTCACTGTCTCTCTATTCATCAGCTGTGAAAATCCATGGGCCGTGATACTGGGGTCCATGCCAGAATTGCACCCACCAGTACTCTCTGGTGCTAACCCCACCAGAGCTTGCAAGGTCAGCGGAGTGTATCTAATATGGATGGGGGGGGGGGAGGGGGGGCCATTGTACCTCCACTGCCTCCCTGCTCCCCATGCAGTTGGAAAATCCAGTATCTGGCATCATTAGGGAATGCTCAGCAGGTCAGGCAGCATCTGTGGAGAGAGAAAGAGAGTTAACGTTTCAGGTCGATGACCAATCTTCAGAACTGGAAAATGTTACAGGTGTAACAGGTATTAAGCAAGCACTAAAAGGCTAATGGAACGTTGGCCTTTATATCTAGAAGACTAGAATACACGAGATAGAAGTCATGCTACATCTACACAAAGCCCTGGTGAGACCACATCTGGAGTACTGTGTTCAGTTCTAGGCACCACGCCTTAGTAAAGATTTATTGACCTTGGAGGGAGTGCAGCATACATTTACTAGAATGATATCTGGACTCCAAAGGTTAAATTACGAGGAGAGATTACACAGACTAGGGTTGTATTCCCTGGATTTTAGAAGACTAAGGGGTGATTTGATTGAAGTTTTCATGATATTAATGGGAACTGATAGAGAGAAACTATTTCCGCTGGTTGGGGAGTCTAGGACTA
This sequence comes from Somniosus microcephalus, assembly GCF_052327205.1. Taxonomy (NCBI): domain Eukaryota; kingdom Metazoa; phylum Chordata; class Chondrichthyes; order Squaliformes; family Somniosidae; genus Somniosus; species Somniosus microcephalus. Next base: position 26,386,065 of record NC_140997.1, on the reverse strand, counting down.
GGGGACGTAGCCTAAAAATTAGAGCAAGTCCTTTCAGGGGTGAAGTTAGGAAACCATTCTACATGCAAAGGGTGGTCGAAGTTTGGAACTCTCTTCCGCAAATGACAGTTGATGCTAACGTGCTTACTGATGCCCAGTTTGGGTTCCGCCAGGACCACTCGGCTCCAGACCTCATTACAGCCTTGGTCCAAACATGGACAAAAGAGCTGAACTGCAGAGGTGAGGTGAGAGTGACTGCCCTTGACATCAAGGCAGCATTTGACCAAGTGTGGCATCAAGGAGCCCTAGCAAAACTGAAGTCAATATGAATCAGGGGAAAAACTCTCCACTGGCTGGAGTCATACCTAGCACAAAAGAAGATGATTGTGGTTGTTGGAGGCCAAACACCTCAGCCCCAGGACATCGCTGCAGGAGTTCCTCAGGACAGTGTCCTAGGCCCAACCATCGTCAACTGCTTCATCAATGACCTTCTCTCCGTCATAAGGTCAGAAGTGGGGATGTTCGCTGATGATTGCACAGTGTTCAACTCCTCAGATAATGAAGCAGTCCGTGCCTGGATGCAACAAGACCGGGACGATATTCAGGCTTGGGTTGATAAGTGGCAGGTAACATTCACGCCACACAAGTGCCAGGCAATGAAAATCTCCAACCGGAGAGAGTCCAACCACCACCCCTTGACATTCAACGGCATTACCATTGCCGAATCCCCCACCATCAACATCCTGGGGGTCACCATTGACCAGAAACATAACTGGACCAGCCACATAAATACTGTGGCTACAAGAGCAGGTCAGAGGCTGGATATTCTGTGGCAAGTGTCTCACCTCCTGACTCCCCAAAGCCTTTCCACATCTACAGGGCACAAGTCAGGAATGCGATGGAATACTCTCCACTTGCCTGGATGCGTGCAGCTCCAACAACACTCAAGAAGCTCAACACCATCCAGGACAAAGCAGCCCGCTTGATTGGCACCCCATCCACCACCTTAAACATTCACTCCCTCCACCACTGGTGCAGAGTGACTGCAGTGTGCACCATCTACAAGATGCACTGCAGCAACTCGTCAAGGCTTCTTCAGCAGCACCTCCCAAACTCGCGACCTCTTCCACCTAGAAGGACAAGGGCAGCAGGCACATGGGAACACCACCACCTCCAAGTTCCCCTCCAAGTCACACACCATCCTGACTTGGAAATATATCGCCGATCTTTCATCGTCGCTGGGTCAAAATCCTGGAACTCCCTCCCTAACAGCACTGTGGGAGTAACTTCACCACACTGACTGCAGCGGTTCAAGAAGACGGCTCACCACCACCTTCTCAAGGGCAATTAGGAATGGACAATAAATGCTGGCCTTGCCGGTGACGCCCACATCCCCGGAATGAATAAAAAAAAGGTCAATTGTTAATTTTAAATCTGAGATTAATTTTTGTTAACCAAATGTATTAAAGGGTATGGAGCAAAGGCTGGTATATGGAGTTAGGTCACAGATCAACCATGATCTCACTGAATTCAAATTTTGTTTGATAACGCTCCTGTGAAGTGCCTTAGGATGTTTTACTATGTTAAAGGTGCAATATAAATACAAGTTGTTGTTGTTCAATGGCAGAACAGGCTCAATGGCCTATTCCTGTTCCTATGTTCCTAATTGTCACTTTCCTTAACCTCTTCATTAGTTTAAAAAAAAACTTCCTACCAATTGTAAACAGTAGTGTTACTGCCATTGAGAGGGGTTTGTGGAACAAGAAAATATGGGTATGGTCACGTAGTGATTATGGTACCGGACTAGTAGTCCAGAGGTTATGAGGTTGAAATCCTATCATGGCAAGTTGCGAAATTGAATTCAATAAATTTGGTAAACTATGAGCTAGCACCAGAAAGAATGGCCATGGAAGTTGCTAGATTGTCTTTAAAAACCCAGCTGCTTTACTACTGTAACATCCTTCGGTGAAGGGAACGAGCCACCCCTACCCTTACCATTAAGGGGTATGGGGAGAGAGCGGGAGTATGGTATTGAGATAGAGGATCAGCCATGATCTCATTGAATGGCGGAGCAGGCTCGAAGGGCCGAATGGCCTAGTCCTGCTCTTATTTTTCTATGTTTTTTCTATGTCGACCTGGCCCGACCTACCCGCGACTCCAGTCCCGCACTATTGATTGACTATTAATGCCCTCAGAGCAGCCAAGAACTGGCAATCAATACAGCCTTGCCAGTGTTGCCCACATCCCAAGAACAATGAAAAAAAAACAAGAACATATTTTTTCTTTCTGCCCTCTTGAATAGCAAAACATGATACGAATACATGACCAACCCTACGCAGAGCAACCAGAGAGCAGTACACCCGCACAGCTTATTATATCCATGTGCTGAAAGATGGAGCTTGCTTAATATGCCACTGTCAACTCAGAAGTAATTGTGTTTTGTTTTGATAATACAAGGTTTGATAGGCTGTCTCGGGTTCTCTGTGATGAAGGCTACATGCACCGGGGATTGAAAACTACAGCATATTCTGTGGAAACATAATTAGATATTTCTGTTTTTAGTTACTTTTCAGACATTATTTTCTATACAATTCAGATGAAAGGTTGATAATGTAATACTAAACAGACCTCATTATATCGTATTTACAGGATTCAGAGAAATTGGAAAGAAAATCCAAGTGCTGTTTGAAATTGCCTAAAATTTAACGACGCAGATTAAACATTCCCCACACTATTTAAGCTTGAACTTTCATAATAGATGTAAATGTCGGCCAAACCATCTTCAGTGGCTTCATCAATGACCTTCCGCTGTTATTAGGTTAGGAGTGAGCTGTTTGCCACAGTGTTCGGCTCCCTTCACAACTTTTCCAATAATGAATCAGCCCATACCAGCCTACAGTAGGACCTGGAAAACATCCAGGCGATGGCAGACAAATGGCAGGTAACATTCACGCTGCATAAGTGCCAGGCAATGGTTGGATGAGCTATATCAACACCGTGGCTCCTAGAGCATGGCAGAGGCTGAATACTCTGTGACAAGTGGCCCACCTCCTGCTAAACTCTATCCCCCGATACTAATGGAGAGGTGGGGAGACTGTGATCAGCCAAAGAACCCGGCAAGACCGGGGACAAGGAGGCCCTGGCGATCTCAATGGCAGGGCCTCATTTAAATAAAATCACGCAGTCTCGCACCCGACATTCTGGCCGGTGGGTGGAAACGCTAGCAAGTGGCAGTGGGCTGCAGCTGGGGACTGTGTGGATGGCGTTTAGTGAGGTTCAGGGCTTGGGGCTGCGATCGGGAGGTGGGGTGAGTGCTGTGAGCGGAGACATGATCGGAGCGGGGGGAGGTCTGTCAGCGATTGGGCCAGGGGGGCGGGGCTGGGGTCTGTCAGTGATTGGGCCGAGGGGGGGGGTCTGTCAGTGATTGGGCTGGGGGGGGGTGGGGAGGATGTCAGCGATTGGGCCGGGGTGATGGAGGATGTCAGCGATTGGGCTGGGGGCAGGTCTGTCAGTGATTGGGCCGGGGGGGCTGTGGGGAGGATGTCAGTAAGCGGGGAGAGAGGAGGGGGCCTTGCTACGATTCGGGGGAGGGTTTGTTTTGTCATGATTGTTGGGGAGTGGGGTAGCGCGGTACAAGGGAGGCCCAAGGCTACCTTGTGAGGCCTGTAGGAGCATCCCTGCTGACCCACAAGGAAACCTGAAAAATAAACGTTGCACTTACCTTCTGGCCCAGGATCCGGCTCCTGGCAGGTTTTGGCCTGCCGGGAAAGCCGGCACTGCTCCCCCCACACCCCCGCCCCCACTCTGGCCTTTGGTTGATATTGCAGATCGTGTCCTGACGACATCATCAGGCCCGGTGGGGGCAGTTAAAATCGGGGCCTGAGTCTCGCCGGAGAATTTGGGCTCTTTTCATTAGAACACAGAAAGTTAATAGGCGATCTCATAGAAATATTGCACATGATGAGGGGTTTTAATAAGGTAAATCAGGAAAAACTACCTCTGTGGTTAGTTAATTGGTAACTAGAGGGTATAAATTTAAGATTATCACAAAAAGAATAAAAGGTGAGGCTGGGCAAGAGGACAGTTAGGACATGAATTGTTCTACCAGAAACAGTGGTGGAAGCAGAAACCATGATAGATTTTAAAAGGAAAGCAGATAAATATTTGAAAAAGAAAAATTAAAAAGGGTAAAGGGAAAGGGAGTAAATGGATAGCTCTACCAGAGAGCTGGAATGATGGGCCAAATGGCCTCCTTCTCTACTGTAAACTTTCAACTTCATCGGGAGACGTAAAACGGGCGATATCCGATTAGCTGTCCGATATACATCCTGGAGAATGTTTTCTTTCCATTGACTTCAATGTATGAATGCCTGTGTATATGAAATTGTAAGTTCCAGTGTAGGTTTCTATAATTCTGTGAATCTGGCTGTAAGTGCCAAACATGGTGGGGATTTCTGCTCAGTGTTGTAAATGGTGCCTATAGCTAGCTCACCTGGCACAGGTGGTTTTGTCCCATTAGCACTGTGCTTTCACTGGACAGTAACTACACAGTCCATGTCAGATTGCGAGAATGTCAACGCTGAGTGAAGGGCATGTCGACAGTGTGCGGTAAAAGGCTCGAGCATAGATGTGTCGGACTGAAACACCTAGATGACTGATCATCAATTCTGCTCAAGAGGTTTGAGTGACAATGGGGCAGTAATTCCTCCCCAAACGCGTGAGTACGGAAGGGGTACTCACGCGTCTGGCCGGAGGAAATGCCGGTTTTCAGCATGCACAGCGCATGCGCTGAAAACCGGCATTTCCTCTCCTCTAACCCAAGAGGTGAAGAGGCTAGCGCGTGCGCTGTAGGGGGCAGCACGTGCGTCTTGGATTTCCTCTGTTTTGGGGGATTTGCGCATGTGTAAAGGCCTCTGGTCTTTACGCTTGTAAAAAGCACACGTAAGTATTTATTTTTACAGGTAAGTGGTATTTTAGTGCACTTTAGAATTTTTTTTTCCACAGGTTTATTATTTTAAAGAATCTACAATAAGGTAAGTTTAGTTTTAGACCCTTTTTATTAAACATTTATCTTTTTCAAAAAAAAAAATTGTTTAAATTATTTTTTTAACTTATTTATACTTAATTTAATGATTGGGATGTTTTTTAAAATTTTATTTAAAGTTTAAGTAGTGTTTTGGGGTGCAGTACTTTTCATGAGTTTGACAGTTCTTACTCTCAAACTTATGAATGAAGTTTCCCCTCCCCTGATTGGCTGAACAGTGCTCACCTAATCCCAGCCGGCACATCGCACTAACTACGCCGCTGGGTCAGGTTAGCACAGCGCGCCGACATCAGAACCGGGCCACTGACAGGAAATCCACTGCGGGCCAGGTTTCAGATGTCGGCGCGCCGGGTAAGTGCACATCGGGGGCTTGCATGCGTGGCAAGCCCCCGACACCAAGTTCTGGGCCATTATAACATTGCGCTATTTGCGCACATTGTTCCAAGCATTATCAGTATCACACCAGCATCCACTGCAATATTTAAGCTAGCTATTGATGGAACCGGTCGTGCAGAGGTGTGGAAGGATTACTATTAAGAACATAAGAAATAGGAGCAGGAGTAGTCCATACAGCTCCTCGAGCCTGCTCCGCCATTCAATAAGATCACGGCTGGTCTACGACCTCAACTCCACTTTCCCGCCCAATCCCCATATCCCTTGATTCCCCTAGAGTCCAAAAATCTATCTATCTCAGCCTTGAATATACTCAACGACTCAGCATAGGGTAGAGAGTTCCAAAGATTCACAACCCTCTGAGTGAAAAAATTCCTCCTTATCTCAGTCTTAAATGGCTGACCCCTTATCCTGAGACTATGCCCCCTAGTTCTAGACACTCCAGCCAGGGGAAACAACCTCTCAGCATCTACCCTGTCAATCCCCCTCAAAATCTTATATGTATCAATGAGATCACCTCTCATTCTTCTAAACTCCAGAGAGTATAGGCCCAATCGACTCAACCTCCCCTCATAGGACAACCCTGACATCCCAAGGATCAATCTAGTGAACCTTTGTTGCACCGCCTCTAAGGCAAATATATCCTTCCTTAGGTAAAGAGACCAAAACTGTGCACAGTACTCCAGGTGTGGTCTCACCAAGGCCCTGTACAATTGTAGCAAGACTTCCTCACTCTTGTACTCCAACCCCCTTGCAATAAAGGCCAACATGCCATTTGCCTTCCTAATTGCTTGCAGTACCTGCATGCTAAATGTCTGTGTTCCCTGTATGAGGACACCTAAATCCCTCTGAACACCTCTGTGATTTGAGCTTAAATCTCAGTTTGTTAAGTCTTCTCATTATTTGATGGCTGTTAAGATCCACAGAGCAGACTGTCCCAACCAGTTCCCAGTGAATGTGAGTTAATGTACAGTGCTGCCCTTGTTCAGCACCATTGCACATAATTTATCAAATTCATTTGAAGTTAAGCAGTTTGAGAAATAAAAGAATGACAGTGATTCAGCAGAGGATGCTTTTTCTGAGGTTGAGGTTTAGTCCAAGGTAATTTTTAAGGGTACATTCTTTTTCCAGTACATTGATGACTGTATTGGTGCCGCTTTCTGCTCTTGCTCCAAACTGGAAAATGCCATCAAATTTACTTCAAATTTCCACCCCTCCCTCGCCTTCACATGGTTCATCTCCGACTCTTCCCTTCCCTTCCTTGACTTCTCTATCTTCATCTACATTGGATGTCAACCAATATCTACTGTAAGCCTACTGACTCCCACAGCTACCTTGATTTTACTTCCTCCCACCCCGCTTCCTGTAAGGACTCTATTCCATTCTCCCAATTTCTCCATCTCTGTCGCATCTGTTCCGACGATGCCACCTTCCACACCAGTGCTTCCAATATGTGTTCCTTTTTCACAACCGAGGAATCCCCTCCACCGTGGTTGACAGGGCCCTCGATCGTGTCTGTCCCATTTCTTGCACTTCTGCACTCGCCCTTCCCCTCCCTCCCAGAACCACTATAGGGTTCCCCTTGTCCTCACCTTTCACCCCACCAGCCTCCATAATCAACAGATCATCCACCGCCATTTCCGCCATCTCCACTATGATGCCATCACCAAATATATCTTCCCCTCCCCTCCCCTTCCAGCATCCCAAAGGGCTCATTCCCTCCACGACACCCTGGTCCACTTTTCAATCACACCCAACCCCAGAAGGCTGTGGAGGCTCAGTCGTTGAGTATATTCAAGACAGAGATTGATAGATTTTTGGATATTAAGGGAATCGAAGGATATGGGGATAGTGCATGAAAGTGGAGTTGAGTTAGGAGATCAGTCATGATCTTATTGAATGGTGGAGCAGGCTCGAGGGGCCGAATGGCCTACTCCTGCTCCTATTTCTTATGTTCTTATGTTCTTATGATGTGGTCTCCTCTACATTGGGAAGACGAAATGCATTTGAATGATCAGTTTGCTAAACACCTTTGTTCAGTCTGCTAGCGTGACCCTGAGCTTCCAGTTGCTTGCTATTTTATTTCTCCGTCCTAATCTGACCTCGGCCTCTTACACTGTTCTAATGAAGCTCAACAAAAGCTCGAGGAACAGCACCTCATTTTTCGATTAGGCACTTTACAGCCTTCCAGACTCAACATCGAGTTCAACAATTTCAGATCATAGCCATTGCTCCCATTTTTTCGGATAGTAGGTGCTGGTAATGATTCTGCTGTTGCCATTTACAGCTCCTCCAGACCCATTTTTTGTTTCTTTTCTTGTTCCATTGAAAGGGATTGTTACTAGCCTTAGCCCCTGTAGGGCTACCCCGGATCAGGCATATTCCCCAGACGTTCACCTTCAACTAAAGTTAGAGGTTGCCGAATCCTAAAGACACTTAATTGTGCCTAAAGGTCCAGAGGAAAGGAACAACCTGAAGATGTTACCGTCCTCCAGATAGCACTTTTAATAAGTTTAACTAGACTGTAACCTTCCGGATATTATGAGGGTCTGGAAAACTCCCCCAGAATTCTGCAACTCCTCACCAAAGAGTGTACAGAGATTGAGTTCACGAGTTTGATACAGAAGTATTATGTGAGACAATTCTAAAACAATATAGATTTATTAAAGAACCGACATGTAATTACAGCTGGTGATTCAATCACAACTTTAACAGTTCCAAAAACAGAAATCTTACAATTCTTATCATCAGAGATCCTTATTCTCAAATCTTAACTTCGCTAGTCTTGCAGTTCTTAGTCTTATTCCAGGATATCCACCAAAATCAAATACCTTTGATCCCCGAGAATCAAAGAGTTAAAAACTTACAGAGCCTGCCTCTGAAGCCTGAGAATCGCTTTGCCCCTTTCAGCGAATCTGTCTTCCCATTTGAAAGTTCTATATTTATACCCTTTTCTTAGTGGTATATCCTTTGAAGTTTTCTGCTGATGTAAGCTAATTATCTCTAGTCCTTTTTCTGTTGACCCCTGCTATTCTTAGTCGGTTCAGCTGTAGCTTCAAGAATTATGTTTCCTCCTTTAGGTGTTTGAAGCGTATCATAAAAAATGGTTGTAACTGATGTAGCTATTTGATGTCATTCTTATCAACGTCTCCTGCTTGTATCTTTTGCATTTAGAACACCTCAACTAGTTGCAACACAGACTTCGTGTCTCCTAGGTGTTCCAAGTTTGACACAAAAACAATGTGATGGCTGGTGCCTCCCGTGTTTCATTTGATGTTATTTTTACAAAGGCACATGTTTCTTTAATGTTCCGTGTTTCTTTCCAAAGTGTTGGTTTAAAACACCTAAACTGGGTATGGCTATTGTGTTCTTTCCAAGGCTCAGACTTTCAGGAACCTCTTACATTCTGCTTCAACAGGGCTATTGTCTCAGTGTCAACAACTTATCTTATCTCAAAAGCCTGTATGCTGTTTACAGCTTTAGATTGTTAAGGCTTCCAGACTTCCAGACCCAGTATGTCATGTTTTAACAAAGTCAGAATATTTCACAGAATGGTGTATTTTTTTGAATATGGCTATTCCTTCACACCCCCCTCTTTCCAAAAAATGAGCTGGAGCATCAAGGCAGAGTTTGGTCAATGTTACTAATAAGGTTACTATAGCACATTAATTTCATGAGATTCACAATCATGTGCTACATGAAAATTCCTTTTAAGTCACCCTAGGACAATATTTTGCCTTATTTTAAATTGAACACAATTTAAAAGGATGATAGGTACATAGTCATGCAATGAGCGAAACAACATGTACTTAGAATGTCCAATTAGTAGATGTACGTCCCGTAGAGATGAGTTATTCATGCGAGTCAAGGAGATGTCATTTGGAACTAGCTGAAGCTTGACACGCTGTTCCTTCGATCCGGCGTGTGGACTGATTCTTGTTTTTGTATAGGCCTTGCCAGGCGCTCAGTTGATTCCTTCTTCATCCGTGATGTCTTCCTCCTTCGTTGAAGTATCTCGTTGATCTTTCCTTGTTTCGGTTGTTGCTTTTCGTGAATCCAATTCCTGATGCGTTGCCAAGCATCGTGTGGAGGAGTCGGCGACACCGTCTGACTGACCGTCGTCCGTAATTTGATCGCATCCATTTCCTGTGTCGTGCTCCAAGCTGGGTCTTGAAAGACAGTGTACGACTGCACCTTGTATTGTTCCTGCATTTCGGTATCCCGCAGGACATCTTTTGAGATTGTCTATGGAGACAGTTTTAAGAATATGCTTGCCATTCGGCTGATTAATATGTATTTTAACTGTTCTTTCATTAATAACAGAATGTATTTGAACAGGTTTTTTCCACTTCGGTCTTAAACCAGGTTTTTGCTCGAACTTCTTTTCCTGTACCCATTCTCCTGCTAGGGGTTGCCATGCTTTGTTTGTCAATTTTTTCTGCCTATTTGCCTCCCTTATCCTCTGATCAATTTGATGAATCTCCTCTGTTACTTCTTTTTTAAAATCTAACTGTTGCTGTCGGGTCGAGGACTCAGAGAGTGTAGAGGCAATAAAAGAACAATGGGTAAGCAGTGTATTCATTTCAACCCCATACATCAAATAATATGGAGTTTTAGGGGACACTGTCCCTGATGCAGATGCGGGCACATTATTAAGTGATAGCTGTACCTCCGAAATGATGGTGGTCCACTTACTCCCCCTGATTCTCAACAGTTTGACCAATAGCTTTTTTACTTCCTGGTTTTTACATTCCACCAGCCCCGCTGATTGCGGATGACGTGGCGTGCTGTGCTCTAACCCAATCCCCCTTTGTTCGCAGTAGTCTTTGAAGACCTGGGATACAAAGGCTCCGCCTTGATCGGAGTGTAAGATTTTGGGTGCACCAGCTACAGTAATTATATCAGAAATAGCCCTGGCAAGTGCGTTTTCCTAAACAGTTTTTGTGGGGACCAGCCAGCAGAAGGAAGTGCATCCATCTACACAAACGAGAACATGTCTGTATCCCAAAGATGGGGGAAGTGGTCCAATAAAGTCAATAAAGAATTTTCCCATTGGCTCATCAGCTTTCACAGGAGCCAATGGTGGTGGCTTAATTAGTGATGACTTATTGGTTAAATAGCATGGCTCACAATTTGCCACGTATGTTTTACAGGCCTTAAGCATGCCTGGCCACCAATATAAGGGAGTCAATTTGCAGAATGTTGTTCTGGCACCACAATGTGCTTGACCTATGCCCTCGTAAGCTTCTTTTACATGCTGTTCTCGTTTGTGTCTCGGAGGTACTTCTCGGTTTCCCTTGGGGAACTTAACTAGCACAATACCAGTAGGGGTTTCCGAGTAAAAGTATTTTGGTGGATATCCTGGTGGATTCTCTTTTGTTGGGTCTAATAGCTGAATCAGTTCCTCATCCTGATTAGCTGCCCGTTCTGCCCTAGTGATTACACTAATATTGGCAGGCCCCTCTCGAGGGGGTGTCATGCAAACCGAATGTTTCGCTTCTTCGTCTGCAAGACTGTTTCCTTTTGCATGTACTGTCCCAGTGGTATGCCCGTTTACATGAATCACCTGACAATTCTGTTTCTTCATTCTCGAACGGAGAATGTCTTCCCACAATGACTTATGTTTTATGGGTTTACCCTTATGATTGGTAAAGTTTGTTTCTTCCCAGAAAACTAGATCTTGGTTTTACAGTAGTCACTATCCATACAGATTAGTGTGGGTTTAATAGGGTCTGCCTTCTCTAAAGCATACTCTAGTGCTGTGGCTTCAGCTTATTGCGCTGTCTTATGGCCAAGGGGTATAGACAGTAATTCTTCTGGATAAAAGAATAGGAATCTCAAAAAGTCCCTACTACTATCCCCATCCCAGCTGAGGATTGTTGGGATGTCCCTTTTTTTAATCGTCATTGAAGATCCATCACGGTAAATGACTTGATGGTATTCTGTAAGCGGTCTCATAGGTATTTGTCTGATTCTCTCCTCCGTATCATCATCCTCCATGATGGGGAGATGCTCTCAGTCCATTTCCGGGGAGAGGAATTTAAAAATGAGTGTAGGATCACTCAAGAACGATGCCCAATTTGATTAAGACACCTTGTTCTGTTCGTTCTTTGAATGTTGTTAGGAGATCTATTTTTCCTTTGTGGTCTTGAATAGACCACTGTTTTTTAGGTTTGTGCCAGCGAGCATCAAGTGGGTGGGGTTTGATGTCTATCTTTCCACATTGATTTGGATGGCGTTGTAGTATCTATTAATGAGTTGCTCGAGGAGGTCTTTGCCTCCCACCTCCAGGCAAGTTCGATCAAGCTGTGTTCGAACATGTTTTTCCCTGTCATCCTGGTCTGTGGATGATTCTGCAGGTCTGGTTGAGAATTTACGGTAATGTTTCATGTCTCGTTGTCCTATAATGAGGGAACAGGCCAATTGTGGTACCAGTCCTACATCTAGGGTCATGTGATTCCATATATAGTAATAGGTATTTTGTAAAAATTTATTATTTTGGTTTTTGTCTTGTGTGAATCCCCCTAATGGTCTTCTACAAATTGGGCTCCCCAAATCTGTCCACTTAGTTTTTATAATTGCAGGATCTATTACAGTGTAATCAGCTCCCGTATCAAACAGGGCCTTCACTTTTGTGTTTGTGGGCAAGGTTGCCAGGGCATAGGGGAATTCAAGAAGACCTGGCTGGGTACTAGGCCTTCAATCCTGGGATTGTTCATCTTCAGGATCCTGAGTTTCATTTGCTGCTTTGTCTTTAATTATTTTAACTGATTTTTGTTCCTCCCTCTTGGGGGTATCATGTTTTCCAGATCCCTGAGGGGGTTTGTCAGACCGTTTATTATCTTGATAATCCTCCTGTTGGGGTGGACGTTGGTTCTGCTGGGAATCTTTTTGATCCCCATTTCGGTTTTCCCAGTATCCTCCCATGGCTCTCTGATAGTTTTGGCCAGTGTAAAAGCTGTCCCCATAGGGAGTCCACTGTCCTTCGCTTTCCTTTCGAGGTCTAGCCCCTCGTCTATCCCATCTTTCCGGGGAGAAATCTTTCTCGTATTGTGGGCGAGTTGGGGGTGTAAACCTTCTGGAATACCCTCTTGGGGGTCCCGAGCCATGAGTTTGTGTCTGGGCGGGGTGGACTTGAGACTTGGGTCTATACAGTCCTTGTTTCTGAGTACCAAAGGTACCTTTTCCGTTTTTTTTATCCCTAGTTTCTGATCTCATTATAAGTTTAGTTTGGGGTAGACCTAAGAGGTCATGATTTAATTGGATAATGCAATTGACATTATCCCATCTTTGTTGGTTATCTCGATAATCATTTAGAGAACCGTCACAGGCAAGTTTGAGGGCTGTATTTTGGTATTGATTGGCCAGACAACCATGGACAAAGTCCCAGTTATCCTGTGTAAGTACTTTGCCTAATCTGTAGGCAGCTACCAGCCCTTTAGTTGTGGCTGTATTAGTGAGCATTTCCTTGATGGAACCCATTACATGCCCGTCCTGAGTTGCCGTGAGAACATAGGCGTATATTTGAACCCAGTTGTTACACTGGTTTAATGGGGAATTAAGTCTGAACTTAGTATCATTTGTAGCAGTTGCCTCAGGTGTTGGGCACTCCAATCTTGGCAACAGGTTTCCAATTTATCAAGGTTAGTTAGAATCCAGCAGGATTTTTCCAGGCTGGCGTTTCCTGGTTTACCACACATTGCGTAGATAGAGCTTAGGTTTACTTGACCTAGGGGCGCAATGTGTGGTTGCTGGGGTTGGCTTACTGGACCATTAATCATTGCGCCTCCAGCATTTAAATAAGATTGAGCTAGCGCCTGTCGGCATTGATTATAATGGATTCTAAGCTGGCTATAGTTTTCTCGAAGATTGTGGTCATTTACTTCATCATGAGCTTGCCACCTTAACCAGAATCCATGGCCCCCAGGAGCATAGGCTGCTCCGGGTCCTGCTATTCAGCCATGGTTGCCACCACCTTGTTGGGCACCGTTCATTAGGCCTCCCAATTGTGTGGGTGTGCACCTTATCATTAAGGAATTTATTGGATTTGGAGTATTTGTTTGATTATCCCACAGGATATTCTGTATCCCCTGGTTTGGGGATCAACATCAATCGTGCCATGAGTTCTAATGGCTCCGTCGGCATCAAAGCCTTCTATTTCAAAAATTATCACTTGGTCTTGTGGAAGTACAGGGATAAGATTATTTCCCCTAATAAAGCAATCGTTTGAATTTCCTAATAAAAAGACTTGGCCAATTCCGACAGGGTTTGCCATTTCGTCAGGACCTAAGCCCGGTTAGGGTTTAATATGAATTTTATAAGAAATGTCTAGACCTCAATGGTATATTGAGGGAATTCTGATTTAAGTTCTACAAGGCCTGATCAGGGACTTGTCATCACTAGAGATTTAAATCTGGGTCTTAGTACCACTGTCAGTAAAACACTCCTTCTATACTTAACAATCTACAAGATGGATATAGATATGAAAATAAGTATAGGTTCTGTATCAACTCATTAACACACACGTTGGGCGCCAACTGAAAGGGATTGTTACTAGTCCTAGCCCCTGTAGGGCTACCCTGGATCAGGCGTATTCCCCAGACGTTCACCTTCAACTAAAGTTAGAGGTAGCTGAATCCTAAAGATGCTTAATTGGGTTTAAAGGTCCAGACTATCTCTCCCTAAAGGAAAGGAATGACCTGAAGATGTTACCGTCCTCCAGATAGCACTTTTAATAAATTTAACTAGACTGTAACCTTCCGGATATTATGAGGGTCCGGAAAACTCCCCCAGAATTCTGCAACTCTTCACCAAAGAGTGTACAGAGATTGAGTTTGCGAGTTTGATACAGAAGTACTATGTGAGACAATTCTATGTAATTACAGCTGGTGATTCAATCGCAACTTTAACAGCTCCAAAAACAGAAATCTTACAATTCTTATCATCAGAGATCGTTATTCTCAAATCTTAACTTCGCTAGTCTTACAGTTCTTAGTCTTATTCCAGGATATCCACCAAAATCAAATACCTTTGATCCCTGAGACTCAAAGAGTTAAAAACTTAAGAGCCTGCCTCTGAAGCCTGAGAATCACTTTGCCCCTTTGAAAGTTCTATATTTACACCCTTTTCTCAGTGGTATATCTTTTGAAGTTTTCTGCTGATGTAAGCTAATTATCTCCAGTCATTTTTCTGTTGACCCCTGCTATTCTTACAGTCGGTTCAGCTGTAGCATTAAGAATTATGTCTCCTCCTTTGGGTGTTTGAAGCTTATCATAAAAAAACAGTTGTAACAGATGTAGCTATTTGATGTCATTTTTATCAAAGTCTCCTGTTTGTATCTTTTGCATTTAGAACACCTCAACTGGCTGCAACACAGACTTCATGTCTCCTAGGTGTTCCAAGTTTAACACAAAAACAATGTGATGGCTGGTGCCTCCCATGTTTTATTTGATGTTATTTTTACAAAGGCACACGTTTCTTTAATGTTCTGTGTTTCTTTCCGAAGTGTTGGTTTAAAACACCTAAACTGGTTATGGCTATTGTGTTCTTTCCAAGGTTCAGACTTTCAGGAACTTCTTACCTTCTGCTTCAATAGGGCTATTGTCTCAGTGTCAACAACTTATCTTATCTCAAAAGCCTGTATGCTGTTTACAGCTTTAGATTGTTAAGGCTTCCAGACTTCCAGACCCAGTATGTCATGTTTTAATAAAGGCAGAATATTTCATAGAATGGTGTATTTTTCTGAATATGGCTATTCCTTCACACCATTACCATCCCCTTTTGCCTTGCACCATCATCCCTATTGTCATTTAATCTCTCCTGCCTTCCACCCTATCACAGACCTCCCCTTTTGTTTTTTCCTCCCTTCCTCTCGTTCTCTGCCTCTGTACTTGCTTAAAATGTGTTACATCTCTCACTTTTTCTAGTTCTGATGAAAGGTCACCGACCTGAAACGTTAACTCTGCTGCTCTCTCCACAGACGCTGCCTGACCTGCTGAGTGTTTCCAGCATTTTCTGTTTATATTTCAGATATCCAGCATCTGCGGTATTTTGCCTTTGTAATTTTTAAGGGTGCTCCATTTTGATTCTTATCTATGCTTGATGCAGTAATTGGGTACAAAGTGTAAAGATGATTCTGCTCTGCTTTGGCAACAGTCACTTTGATGGGATTGTAAACACACAAACTAGGGGCATGCAAACATGTACATGGAGATTGTGACAACTGTGAAGGTAAAAAAATGCGTTGGTTGATTGAATGGCAACCTCATCATCAAACTGAATTCACAAGAAAAGCATTAATAATCTTACAAGTTCTGATGAAGGGTACACATCATAAATTGTCTTTTCTCTTTACAAATGGCTAACCGACCTGCTGTGAATTTCCAGCATTTTCTGTTCTTATTTCAGATCTCCTGTGGCGCTGCAGGTGGTGTTCCGTTTAATAAGGGTGGGGGCGTTATACCATGTAACACACAATTAATTATTCTGCTTCTAAGATGGTGATGACTTTAAGGCCTAATTGTCGTTAGCAAACACAATCTCATGTGAATCAGAGTTTAACTGGTGAGGGAACTTTGAAGATTGGAAAGTGCATTTTGAATTCTCAGGCTCCAGGTCAATGACTAGCTTTCTTTCTGTGTTTTTAAAAAATATATCGTTTTGCATCTGTATGAAGGTTTGATGTTTGGTGTATAGCTGTCTGTGCTGTCATGGATAAAGCAGTAGATATAAGGCTTCTTTTATGCAGAACATCATATATATCGGTTGAGGTGGCAGTATTAATGGGCTTGGAAGGGAAAAATCAACCAGGCTTCCGGCTTGTGATTGTTACCCAGGGACTGTTTGTGTGTGTATGTTAGGTGTGAGGAGGATCTGGCTCAGTTGTGATAGACTCCCATGGTAAAATGAGCTGTAAACATTCACTATCCAGGTGTGCAGATGAAGAGTGCAGCGTAGGTTTACCAGAATGATACCCGGACTTCAAGGGTTAAGTTACGAGGCGAGATTACACAAATTAGGGTTGTATTCCCTAGAATTTAGAAGGTTAAGGTGTGATCTGATCAAAGTTTTCAAGATATTAAGGGGAACAGATAGGGTAGATAGAGAGAAACTATTTCCGCTGGTTGGGGATTCTAGGACTAGGGGGTGTAGTCTAAAAATTAGAGCCAGACCTTTCAGAGTGAAGTTAGGAAACACTTCTACACACAAAGGGTGGTAGAAGTTTGGAACTCTTTTCCACAAACGGCAATTGATGCTAAATCAATTGTTAATTTTAAATGGGAGATTGATAGCTTTCTGTTAACCAAAGGTATTAAAGGATATGGGCCAAAGGCGGGTATATGGAGTTAGGTCGCAGATCAGCCATGATCTCATTGAATGGCGGAGCAGGCTCGAGGGGCTGAATGGCCTCCTCCTGTTCCTATGTTCCTAAGAACAGCCACTTTGATAAGGTGCCAATGGCCTGTTGGCACTAATAGAACTGTACCTCAGCATGGGCTGTTGCATTCAGGACAGGCGTGGGGGCGGGGGGTGGAGTGAAATGGAGTGCTAACATAAGCTGCTTTTGTAGTGTGCGAGACCCATCCCAGCACCACTGGTTTCTAACGCATGGGTCTCGACATGGCCTCGCTTCTCCCTATCTCTGTAATCTCCACTAACCCAACAACCCTCCAAGATATCTGCGCTCCTCCGATTCTAGCCTCTTGCGCATCCCCGATTTTCATTGCTCCACCATTGGTGGCCGTGCCTGCAGCTGCCGAGGCCCTAAGCTCTGGAATTCCCTCCCTAAACCTCTCCGCCTCTCTCTCCTCCTTTAAGACGCTCCTTAAAACCGACCTCTGTGACCGAGCACCTGTCTTAGTATCGCCTTATGTGGCTCGGTGTCCAATTTAGTTTGATCACGCTCCTGTGAAGCGCCTTGGGACGTTTTACTACGTTAAAGGTGCTGTATAAATGCAAGTTGTTGTTGTTGTAGTCTCACACTTCTGCACTTCCAGTTTGGCAAATCCTGGCAGGTTTGCCTTCAGGTTGCAGTCAGCTGCGCAAAGCCTGTCCGGTGGTCTCGACTTGTATAAAAGCAGTTATATTTAAACACTGAGGAGCGGTGTTTCTTTTTCAGGTCCATTAAAATAGTAAGTAAGAAAGAAAGACTTGCATTTCTATAGCGCCTTTCACGACCACCGGACGTCTCAAAGCACTTTACAGCCAATGAGGTACTTTTTGGAGACAGCATTGTGATAATGACCAGATAAGCTGTTTTTAGTGATGTCGATTGTGAGGGATAAATATTGGCCAGGTCACGGGGAGAACTCCACTGCTCTTCTTCGAAATCGTGGCCTGGGATCTTTTACGTCCACCCGAGAGAGCAGACGGGGACCTCAGTTTAACTGGGTCACATTTTAACATAAAGTAGGTGAGTCTTCACAGAATCACAGAAACCCCACAGTGCAGATAGAGGCCATTTCGGCCCATCGAGCCTGCACCGACACATATCCCACCCGGTCCCCGTAACCCCTACACCAACACATATCCCACCCTATCCCTGTAACCCCACGTATTTAATCCCCCTAACACTAAGGGTCAATTTTTTATCATAGCCAATCAACCTAACCCGCACATCTTTGGACTGTGGGAGGAAACCGGAGCACCCGGAGGAAACCCACGCAAACACGGGGAGAATGTGCAAACTCCACACAGTCACCCGAGGCCGGATTCGAACCCGGGTCCCTGGCACTGTGAGGCAACAGTGCTAACCACTATGTCACCGTGCTGCCCTGTCTTGCTCTATATGAGCGAGATTCACACACTGCGCGAGTAAGAATCACAGTTTGAAAATTTAATTATGGCAAGCCACACGGCAGGCTGCGAGCGTTACTCTTTCAATATTCAAAAACTGAGCCATTTTATTAGCAGACGCTTTAGGCTTATAAGTACAAAATTCTTGACGATTCAGTGGCATAAAGGCAACTTTGGTTAATAGCATGCTTAAATGGGCAATCTTGAAAGGCTTATGCTTTGTATTTTGTTTTATATAGTTTTGAATTACAATTTGGGTGAAAGTGTAGAAAGGGATAATGTCTCTTTAATGTGCAAAGTGATAAATCTGCTGGAACACAGAATCCTGGTGTTATTGTGCAATGAATTTTTCTGATGCCTCCCAGCTATTGATCTCCCTGAAAAAGTGATGGCTTTCTTTGTTCATCCTCAGATATAATGCTAACTTTATACGGAGTTCAAAAGGCTCGGATGCTACCCGCATGTAACCCAATGCCCTTAAACCTTCTATTGTCCGCTTGCAGGGGATTCTTCCGTGGGGTCACTGTGGAACTGCACAGTCCCCGCTCCGCTTAACATATAACCCCTCATTATAATGCATTGCTTTTTTTTTAGACTGGGATTAGTTCACTTTGAAAAAATAACTGCTTTGGTTACTGTTAGGCTTTTTTTTTTTAACCAGCACAATAAAGTGAAGCATATATTACAGGCGGTGGCATTGCAGTATCTCTTCGGAATGTCGTCTAAATGTATAGCGTGTGTAAGAGAAATGCGAGTCAAATCCACATTGTTGTCAGCAAGCCTGTAATTCTGACCTTGAGCTAAACTATTGCTGCCATGGTCGGGATTGGGGGCGCTTCGTGTGCAATGGTACAAGGACAGATAGTAAATAAACACAATCTTGGAGTTGTATTTTCACTCGGTGTGAGAATGGGCACTGAAACATCAAAATATGTCTTTGAGCCTATTGCTTTTTGACTCACTAACAGGCAGCCACATCTCCACAGTGTGCTGCAACACCAGGTCGGACAGCATGCCCGGTTGCAATTAGTCAAAAAGGGTGGATTTTACCCATTGCGATCAAGTTCTGCTGTCGTATTTACACCTAAGTGGTTCTCGCTATTTTTAATTTATTTTTTTGTTTCGCCAACATTAACATGTTTTTGTAACAGCGGAGGATTGATAATCAGTGGAATTGAAAAACAGGTTTCCACACGTGTGACACCAACAGCTGTTAAAGAAACTATTGGTGACTGTTTTTAATGAGCGTTTCTCTCCCCGAGGCTGTGGCAACCTCCACCCTGAGGCCACCGTCAATCAATCAATAACAAATGACCTTACAACTGTAACCAACTAACTCAGAATCATACCAGTAATGATGAAAGATGGGAAAGAAACTGCAACTTCAAGCTATTAAAATGGCTATTATAAAGTAAGCATAAAAGCACCTGCACAATTTAATAAATAAGCATAAAGTGCCGAGCTTAACACAGAAAAAAACCCCAATGCTGAATCCTCTTATATGGGTCCTGTTGCTCTGATACAGGAGAGACATATTCCTCACTCGTTGCAGCTTTTCACCAACTCGGCACCATTTCTCCCATCGGTGATATGAGGTTGATGCTATTGCTGGTGACAGCCTGTTTTTATCATTAATGCCACATTTTGCATTTTTCCTATTTATGAGGGCCAATGGTAGACCATGACAAGCTATTTCACCTTATCCAGAACAGTAGGACCAGAGAACACTGCCTGTGCTTGAAGGGGGGTAAATTCAAAATGAATCTGCGGAAACAACGAGGGTAACTTTAAACAACGTGTGGGGGAGTAGGTTAACATTTACAAAATCTGAAACCCGAACCCAGCCCGCCTCGAACTCGCCACTTCCGGTTTTATCGGAGACGAGTTGTGGGGCGGGCGACTAACCTGCTCTCCAGGGGCAAGTCCATTTTTTAAATATGTTAATGAGGCTGCGTGCATCAAATTTAACAGCCATTCAGATTTAATGGCTGTGGGTCGGGTTTCCCAGGGTTCAGGAAACCCGGCAGCTGAAGGGAGGCGGAAGCAGGGAAGTGCCTTTCCAGCACTGCTTGTGCGCCAGGAGGAGCACGAGTGCACTCCCCCCCACCCCCGCAGCCCCACAAACTTACCTGCTTCCCTCCCCGTGATCCGCTGAGCCCCTCCCCCCCACCCACATGCCGATCTCCCCAGACCCACGATCTCCCCCCGATTCACTCTCCGATCACCCCCCCGACCCACGATCTTACCCTACCCATGCTCCGATCTCCCCCGGACCCACGCTCCAATCTACCCCCGGACCGACACTCCGATCACCCCCCGACCCACACGCCGATCTCCGCCCGACCCACGATCTCCCCCCGACCCACGATCTCCCCCCGATTCACGCTCCGATCACCCCCGACCCACGATCTCCCCCTGACCCACGATCTCCCCCGGACCCACGCTTCAATCACCCCTGACCCACGATCTCCCCCGGACCCATGCTTCGATCACCCCCGACCCACGATCTCCCCCGGACCCACGCTTCGATCACCCCCGACCCACGATCTCCCACCGACCCACGATCTCCCCCCGATTCACGCTCCGATCACCCCCGATCCACGATCTCCCCCCGACCCACGATCTCCCCCCGATTCACGCTCCGATCACCCCCGATCCACAATCTCCCCCCGACCCACGATCTCCCCCGGACCCACGCTTCGATCACCCCAGACCCACGATCTCCCCCGGACCCACGCTCCGATCACCCCCCGACCCACGATCTCCCCCGGACCCACGCTCCGATCACCCCCTGACCCACGATCTCCCCCGGAACCACGCTCTGATCACCCCCGACCCACGATCTCGTCCCGGACCCACGCTCCGATCACCCCCCGACCCACACACCGATCTCCCCCCGACCCACGATCTCCCCCGGACCCACGCTTCGATCACCCCCGACCCACGATCTCCCCCCGACCCACGATCTCCCCCGGACCCACGCTTCGATCACCCCCGACCCACGATCTCCCCCGGACCCACGCTCCGATCACCCCCCGACCCACGATCTCATCCCAGACCCAAGCTCCGATCACCCCCCGACCCACACGCCGATCTCCCCCCGACCCACGATCTGCCCCGGACCCACGCTTCGATCACCCCGACCCACGATCTCCCCCGGACCCACGCTTCGATCACCCCCAACCCCCGATCTCCCCCGGACCCACGCTCCGATCACCCCCCGACCCACGATCTCCCCCGGATCCACGCTTCGATCACCCCCGACCCACGGTCTTCCCCCGGACCCACACTCTGATCACCCCCGACCCACGATCTCGTCCCGGACCCACGCTCCGCTCACCCCCCGACCCACACGCCGATCTCCGCCCGACCCACGATCTCCCCCGGACCCAAGCTCCGATCACTCCCGACCCACGATCTCCCCCCGGACCCACGCTCCGATCACCCCCGACCCACACGCCGATCTCCCCCCGACCCACAATCTCCCCCTGATTCACGCTCTGATCACCCCCGACCCACGATCTCCCCCCGGACCCACACTCCGATCACTCCCGACCCACGATCTCCCCCCGGACCCACGCTCCGATCACCCCGACCCACGGTCTTCCCCCGGACCCACGCTCTGATCACCCCGACCCACGATCTCGTCCCGCACCCACGGTCTGATCACCCCCCGACCCACACGCCGATCTCCCGCCGACCCAAGATCTCCCCCGGACCCAAGCTCCGATCACCTTGACCCACGATCTCCCCCGGACCCACGCTCCGATCACCCCTGACCCACGATCTCCCCCCGATTCACGCTCCGATCTCCCCCGACCCACGATCTCCCCCGATTCACGCTCCGATCACCCGCGACCCACAGTCTCCCCTGGACCCACGCTCCGATCACCCCCCGACCCACGATCTCCCCCCGATTCACGCTCCGATCACCCCTGACCCACGATCTCCCCCCGATTCACGCTCCGATCTCCCCCGACCCACGATCTCCCCCCGATTCACGCTCCGATCACCCGCGACCCACAGTCTCCCCTGGACCCACGCTCCGATCACCCCCCGACCCACGATCTCCCCCCGATTCACGCTCCGATCACCCCCGACCCACGATCATGCCCTGATTCACACTCTGATCACCCCCAACCCACGATCTCCCCCCGATTCACACTCCGATCACCCTCGACCCACGATCTCCCCCGGACCCACGCTCCGATCACCCCCCGACCCACGATCTCCCCTGGACCCACGCTCCGATCACCCCCCGAACCACGATCTCCCCCGAACCCACGCTCCGATCACCCCCCGACCCACACGCCGATCTCCCCCCGACCCACGATCTCCCCCGGACCCAAGCTCCGATCACCCCGACCCACGATCTCCCCTGGACCCACGCTCCGATCACCCCCCGAACCACGATCTCCCCCGAACCCACGCTCCGATCACCCCCCGACCCACACGCAGATCTCCCCCCGACCCACGATCTCCCCCGGACCCAAGCTCCGATCACTCCCGACGCACAATCTCCCCCTGGACCCACGCTCCGATCACCACCCTGGACCCACGCTCCGATCACCCCCGACCCATGATCTCCCCCTGATTCACGCTCCGATCACCCCCGACCCACGATCTCCCCCCGGACCCACGCTCCGATCACTCCCGACCCACGATCTCCCCCCCGGACCCACGCTCCGATCACTCCCGACCCACGATCTCCCCCCCGGACCCACGCTCCGATCACCCCCGACCCACGATCTCGTCCAGGACCCACGCTCCGATCACCCCCCGACCTACACGCCGATCTCCCCCCGACCCACGATCTCCCCTGGACCCAAGCTCCGATCACCCCGACCCACGATCTCCCCCCGGACCCACACTCCGATCACTCCCGACCCACGATCTCCCCCCGGACCCACGCTCCGATCACCCCGACCCACGGTCTTCCCCCGGACCCACGCTCTGATCACCCCGACCCACGATCTCGTCCCGCACCCACGGTCTGATCACCCCCCGACCCACACGCCGATCTCCCGCCGACCCAAGATCTCCCCCGGACCCAAGCTCCGATCACCTTGACCCACGATCTCCCCCGGACCCACGCTCCGATCACCCCTGACCCACGATCTCCCCCCGATTCACGCTCCGATCTCCCCCGACCCACGATCTCCCCCGATTCACGCTCCGATCACCCGCGACCCACAGTCTCCCCTGGACCCACGCTCCGATCACCCCCCGACCCACGATCTCCCCCCGATTCACGCTCCGATCACCCCCGACCCACGATCATGCCCTGATTCACACTCTGATCACCCCCAACCCACGATCTCCCCCC
This sequence comes from Somniosus microcephalus, assembly GCF_052327205.1. NCBI lineage: Eukaryota > Metazoa > Chordata > Chondrichthyes > Squaliformes > Somniosidae > Somniosus > Somniosus microcephalus. The sequence continues at coordinate 26,362,528 of NC_140997.1, read as the reverse complement.
GATTCACGCTCCGATCACCCTCGACCCACGATCTCCCCCGGACCCACGCTCCGATCACCCCCCGACCCACGATCTCCCCTGGACCCACGCTCCGATCACCCCCCGAACCACGATCTCCCCCGAACCCACGCTCCGATCACCCCCCGACCCACACGCCGATCTCCCCCCGACCCACGATCTCCCCCGGACCCAAGCTCCGATCACCCCGACCCACGATCTCCCCTGGACCCACGCTCCGATCACCCCCCGAACCACGATCTCCCCCGAACCCACGCTCCGATCACCCCCCGACCCACACGCCGATCTCCCCCCGACCCACGATCTCCCCCGGACCCAAGCTCCGATCACTCCCGACGCACAATCTCCCCCTGGACCCACGCTCCGATCACCACCCTGGACCCACGCTCCGATCACCCCCGACCCATGATCTCCCCCTGATTCACGCTCCGATCACCCCCGACCCACGATCTCCCCCCGGACCCACGCTCCGATCACTCCCGACCCACGATCTCCCCCCCGGACCCACGCTCCGATCACTCCCGACCCACGATCTCCCCCCCGGACCCACGCTCCGATCACCCCCGACCCACGATCTCGTCCAGGACCCACGCTCCGATCACCCCCCGACCCACACGCCGATCTCCCCCCGACCCACGATCTCCCCCGGACCCAAGCTCCGATCACCCCGACCCACGATCGCCCCCTGATTCGCGCTCCGATCACCCCGACCCACGATCTCCCCCCGATTCACGCTCCGATCACCCCCGACCCACAGTCTCCCCTGGACCCAGGCTCCGATCACCCCCCGACCCACGATCTCCCCCCGATTCATGCTCCGATCACCCCCGACTCACGATCATACCCTGATTCACACTCCGATCACCCCCAACCCACAGTCTCCCCTGGACCCAGGCTCCGATCACCCCCCGACCCACGATCTCCCCCCAATTCACGCTCCGATCTCCCCTGACCCACGATCTCCCCCCGATTCACGCTCCGATCACCCCCGACCCACGATCTCCCCCGGACCCACGCTTCGATCACCCCCGACCCACGATCTCCCCCGGACCCATGCTCCGATCACCCCCCGACCCACGATCTCCCCCGGGCCCACGCTCCGATCACCCCCGACCCACGATCTCCCCCAGACCCATGCTTCGATCACCCCCGACCCACGATCTCCCCCGGACCCACGCTCCGATCAACCCCCGACCCACGATCTCCCCCGGACCCACGCTCCGATCACCCCCCGACCCACGATCTCCCCCGGACCCACGCTCCGATCACCCCCCGACCCACGATCTCCCCCGGACCCACGCTCCGATCACCCCCCGACCCACGATCTCCCCCGGACCCACGCTCCGATCACCCCCGACCCACGATCTCCCCCCCGGACCCACGCTCCGATCACTCCCGAGCCACGATCTCCCCCCCGGACCCACGCTCCGATCACCCCCGACCCACGATCTCGTCCAGGACCCACGCTCCGATCACCCCCCGACCCACACGCCGATCTCCCCCCGACCCACGATCTCCCCCGGACCCAAGCTCCGATCACCCCGACCCACGATCGCCCCCTGATTCGCGCTCCGATCACCCCGACCCACGATCTCCCCCCGATTCACGCTCCGATCACCCCCGACCCACAGTCTCCCCTGGACCCAGGCTCCGATCACCCCCCGACCCACGATCTCCCCCCGATTCACGCTCCGATCACCCCCGACCCATGATCTCCCCCCAATTCACGCTCCGATCTCCCCTGACCCACGATCTCCCCCCGATTCACGCTCCGATCACCCCCGACCCACGATCTCCCCCGGACCCACGCTTCGATCACCCCCCGACCCACGATCTCCCCCGGGCCCACGCTTCGATCACCCCCGACCCACGATCTCCCCCAGACCCATGCTTCGATCACCCCCGACCCACGATCTCCCCCGGACCCACGCTCCGATCAACCCCCGACCCACGATCTCCCCCGGACCCACACTCCGATCACCCCCCGACCCACGATCTCCCCCGGACCCACGCTCCGATCACCCCCCGACCCACGATCTCCCCCGGACCCACGCTCCGATCACCCCCCGACCCACGATCTCCCCCGGACCCACGCTCCGATCACCCCCGACCCACGATCTCATCCCGGACCCACACTCCGATCACCCCCCGACCCAAACGCCGATCTCCCCCCGACCCACGATCTCCCCCGGACCCACGCTTCGATCACCCCCGACCCACGATCTCCCCCCGACCCACGATCTCCCCCGGACCCACGCTTCGATCACCCCCCGACCCAAACGCCGATCTCCCCCCGACCCACGATCTCCCCCGGACCCACGCTTCGATCACCCCCGACCCACGATCTCCCCCCGACCCACGATCTCCCCCGGACCCATGCTTCGATCACCCCCGACCCACGATCTCCCCCGGACCCACGCTCTGATCACCCCCGACCCACGATCTCATCCCGGACCCATGCTCCGATCACCCCCCGACCCACACGCCGATCTCCCCCCGACCCACGATCTCCCCCGAACCCAAGCTCCGATCACCCCGACCCACGATCTCCCCCTGATTCACGCTCCGATCACTCCCGACCCACGATCTCCCCCCGGACCCACGCTCCGATCACCCCCCTGGACCCACGCTCCGATCACCCCCGACCCACACGCCAATCTCCCCCCGACCCACAATCTCCCCCTGATTCACGCTCCGATCACCCCCGACCCATGATCTCCCCCCGGACCCACGCTCCGATCACTCCCGACCCACGGTCTCCCCCCGGACCCATGATCCGATCACCCCCGACCCACGGTCTTCCCCCGGACCAACGCTCTGATCACCCCCGACCCACGATCTCGTCCTGGACCCACGCTCCGATCACCCCCCGACCCACATGCCGATCTCCCCCCGACCCACGATCTCCCCCGGACCCACGCTCCGATCACTCCTGACCCACGATCTCCCCCCAATCCACGCTCTGACCTTCCTCCGACCCACGCTCCGATCTCCCCCCAACCCACGCTCCGATCTCCCCTCGACCCACGCTCCGATCTCCCCCTGATCCACGCTCCGATCTCCCCCCGACCCACTCTCCGATCTCCCCCTGATCCACGCTCCAATCTCCCCCCGACCCACGCTCCGATCTCCCCCGACCCATGCTCTGATCTCCCCCCGACCTACGCTCCAATCTTCCCCCGACCCATGATCTCCCCCCAACCCACGCTCCGATCTCCCCCGACCCACGCTCCGATCTCCCCCCGACCCACGCTCCAATCTCCCCCGACCCATGCTCTGATCTCTCCCCGACCCACGCTCCGATCTCCCCCCGACCCATGCTCCGATCTCCCCCTGACCCACGCTCTGATCTCCCCTCGACCCACGCTCCGATCTCCCCCCGACCCACGCTCTGATCTCCCCCCGACCCATGCTCCGATCTCCCCCTGACCCACGCTCTGATCTCCCCTCGACCCACGCTCCGATCTCCCCCCGACCCACGCTCCGATCTCCCCCCGACCCACGCTCCGATCTCCCCCTGACCCACGATCTCCCCCCGACCCACGCTCCGATCTCCCCCGACCCACGATCTCCCCCCGATCCACGCTCCGATCTCCCCCGACCCATGATCTCCCCCCGATCCACGCTCTGATCTCCCCCGACCCACGATCTCCCCCCGATCCACGCTCTGATCTCCCCCGACCCATGATCTCCCCCCGATCCACGCTCCAATCTCCCCCCGACCCACGATCTCCCCCCGACCCACGCTCCGATCTCCCCCCGATCCACGATCTCACCCCGATCCATGCTCCAATCTCCCCCCGATCCACGCTCCGATTTCCCCCGACCCACACTCCGATCTCCCCTCGACTCACGCTCCGATCTCCCCTGACCCACACTCTGATCTCCCCCGACCCACGCTCCGATCACCCTCCGACCCATGATCTCCCCCCGACCCACGCTCCGATCTCCCCCCGACCCATGCTCCGATCTCCCCCGACCCACGTTCCGATCTCCCCCAGACCCATGATCTCCCCCCAACCCATGATCTCCCCCTGACCCACGCTCCGATCCCCCCCGACCCATGATCTCCCCCCGACCCACGCTCCGATCTCCCCCGACCCACACTCCGATCTCCCCCCGACCCATGATCTCCCCTGACCCACGCTCCGATCTCCCCCTGACCCAAGCTCTGATCTCCCCCGACCCATGTTCTGATCTCCCCCCGATCCATGATCTCCCCCTGACCCATGCTCCGATCTCCCCCGACCCACGTTCCGATCTCCCCCCGACCCATGATCTCCCCCCGACCCACGCTCCGATCTCCCCCCGACCCAAGCTCCGATCTCCCCCCGACCCATGATCTCCCCCTGACCCACGCTCCGATCTCCCCCCGACCCAAGCTCCGATCTCCCCCGACCCACGTTCCAATCTCCCCCCGATCCATGATCTCCCCCCGACCCATGCTCCGATCTCCCCCGACCCACGTTCCGATCTCCCCCCGACCCATGATCTCCCCCCGACTCATGATCTCCCCCGACCCATGCTCTCCCCCCGACCCATGATCTCCCCCCGACCCATGATCTCCCCCTGACCCATGCTCCGATCCCCCCCGACCCATGATCCCCCCCCGACCCACGCTCCGATCTCCCCCCGACCCACACTCCGATCTCCCCCCGGCCCATGCTACAATCTCCCCACCCCACCCCAACACACGTACAATTTTGGGTTTCCCTCAGGTCCTGCCAAATTTAATATTTTCACAACCCACCCAACCAGTTTTTGGGGGTTAAAACTCTCCCAATGTCTCAAAGGTGACGAAACACTGTTCTAATGCTCCATGCTGCTTTGTCCAAGTACCTGAAACCAAACTGTCTTATCATTTGACACTGTAAAATAGACCTTTGTTTTTAGTGTTACATTGCCAATTATAGCATGGGAACATTAAGAATAATTATACCTTCATTCAAACCTAACAATTATAGTTAGCTAATGCTCAGTATTAGGAACAGATATTCTTTAACTGTAACTGTGTCTGGCTATTCCTGTAGAACAGTAACCATTTAACTGGCAGTACTTCAATGGCTAACACCTCTCCCAAACTTGTAATGCAATCGCCAGTGCTGATACCAGTGAAGCTCAGCCTGATTAGTTAAAGACTTTTCATGAACCTGGTAGGGATACCTAAGGGTAAAGAAAGAACTTGCATTTATACAGCACCTTTCACAACCTCAGGACACCCCAAAGCAGCTTATAACCAATGAAACACAATACTTTTGAAATGTAGTCGCTGTTGTAACGTAGGGAAATGCAGCAGCCGATTTGTGCACAGCAATGGGGTAATGACCAGATAATCTGTTTTAGTGATGATGGTTGAGGAATAAATAATGGGCAGGACACCGGGGAGAACTCCCCTGCTCTTCTTCGACTATGCTGTAGGATCTTTTACATCCACCTGAGAGGGCAGACATCTGAAAGACGGCTCCTCCAGCAGTCCATGTACCCGAGGACTCCCTCAGTACTGCACTGAAGTGTCAGCCTGGATTATGTGCTCGAGTCTCTGGAACCCACAACCAGCTGACTCAGTGGTGAGAGTGGAGAGTGCTGCCACTGAACCAAGGTTAGCTGACACAATATTAAAAGGCATTACACAATCTCCCCGCCCCCGCACCCCCCGTTAATTGCATGCCCCTAAATCACATTACCTCCCACTTAATTGCATGTATTCTTAAGTTCTAATTCAACAGCTGTATCTGCGTTCAAACCCCAGGTATCAATGTTTAATGCAGCGACAGTGCCAGGTAACTAGATATGAGGTTGAGGAGACTCTGCAGCAAATGACCCGAAATAGACAAGACATCACTAGGATGTAGAGCAGAGGGCTTTTATCCTGTGGCTCCTTACAGTTTGTTTCTATAAAGGATACACAAGGATTTCTGCTGTTCCTCTGTTTACACTAACGGCTTTGTTGGAGAATACATTGCTCGACATGAGCTGATTCTTCAGGGACCACGGCAAAGTCAACAGGGCACCAAATTCCATTTCGTTTTTATTTTTTTTTACATAAAAGATACGGTGGCTGTTTTTTTTTATCTCCTTGAACCCCTGTAATTACAACAAGCTTTGGTTTTTGTTAAGTTCTGCGACTGAATCTACAAAGTCAGGATGTCCTGTAATAACACAACAGAATGCATTTTCCTGGTTCCTATGTGTCACTTGGAGGGATTCCAAATATCAATATTTGCAATTCAAGAGATCCTGAGAGACTCATGAGAGGTAGTCAGAGTGTATTAGATTGTGGACTCGGGATACTCACAGGCTCTCTGGGACTTTGGAAGTTGTACACTAATGGACAACCCCGGGATATACTGGGGGCATTTAAGAGAACACATTTTAAAATGCTGTTCATATGTTAACCAGGTGTGAAATGTGAAACGTGAGACAGTGCACATGTAGAATATAACTCGAATTATTTTAAAGTACTGGCATTTTCTACTGCTTGTTTGATGCAAATTGTGTGATAACCAGACTAATCAATAGATACGGCCTTAGTAACATGTAATGGTGGGTGATATTTTGCCGTGGTAAACAAAGTGTTTTCAACCTTTTCCATAGAAACAGCCTGCAATTAGATTAAAGACTTGGGTTGCCTGAGAATATTTTGAACTCTGTAACACCACAGCAAAGTACTAGTGGAAGTAATTCAAGAATGAAGAATAACCGGTAATATTAAATTATATTGGCTTAAGTACATACTTCCCTACAATGTAATTCACAATATATATTAATGATCTAGACGAGGGAACTAGATGTAATATCTCCAAGTTTGCAGACGACACAAAGCTGGGTGGGCGTGTGTGCTGTGAGGAGGATGCCGAGAAACTCCAGTATGATTTGGACAGGTTGGGTGATTGGGCAGATGCATGGCAGATGCAGTATAATGTGGATAAATGCAAGGTTATCCACTTTGGTGGCAAAAACAGGAAGGCAGATTATTATCTGAACGGCAATAGATTGGGAGAAGGGGAAGTGCAACGAGACCTGAGTGTCGTTGTGCACCAGTCGCTGAAGGTAAGCATGCAGGTGCAGCAGGCGGTTAAGAAGGCAAATGGCATGTTGGCCTTCGTAGCGAGAGGGTTCGAGTACAGGAACAAGGATGCCTTGCTCCAGTTGTACAGGGCCTTGGTGAGACCACACCTTGAGTATTGTGTGCAGTTTTGGTCGCCTTATCTGAGGAAGGATATTCTTGCCATGGAGGGAGTGCAGCGAAGATTCACCAGACTGATACCTGGGATGGCAGGAATGATGTATGAGGAGAGATTGGGTCGATTGGGCTTATACTCACTGGAGTTTAGAAGAATGAGAGGGGATCTCATTGAAACTTATAAAATTCTAACAGGACTAGACAGAGTAGATGCAGGAAAGATGTTCCCGATGGTCGGGGAGTCCAGAACCAGGGGTCACAGTCTAAGGATAAGGGGTAAGCCATTTAGGACAGAAATGAGGAGGAATTTCTTCCCCCAGAGAGTGGTGAACCTGTGGAATTCTCTACCACAGAAGGCAGTTGAGGCCAATTCATTAAATATATTCAAGAAGGAGTTTGATTTATTTCTTAAGGCTAAAGGGATCAAGGGATATGGGGAGAAGGCAGGGACAGGGTACTGAGTTTGGATGATCAGCCATGATCTCATTGAATGGCGGAGCAGGCTCGAGGGGCCGAATGGCCTACTCCTGCTCCTATCTTCTATGTTTCTATGTAATAGTACTAATATGCTAAATACGTCTAGTGACAATGTAGTGTGTATGACAGTCACTGTGATACACTCAAACATCACTTAGTCATTAATCCAATTGTAATTCCCCAGTGATCATTGTACATGTTATTTATACAGTCGCTTGATTGCTCTGAATAGTGACAGTCTGTTAGAAATTTGGGTCTGCTGTGGATATCTTCTCAGGTTCAGTGGGGTCGGCTGTTCCTGTAAGTGGACTCTGGATACTCTCACAGGCAGGTCTTGCAGTTATGGGAGTTGACTCACACTGCCCTCTATCGACCTGTACAATAGTGTAACCAAGGGGTGCAATGAAAGAATCCCCTTGTGATCTGAACGGAAAATTCATGCCTTTTACATGTTTACTTCTTCAATCTCACCAAAGGTGGCCAAGGCAAACACTTGGTCAGACGCGGCTTAATAAAATTTGTTAAGCTGCTTTATTTCACAGCAAGCGAACATCCAGAGCAATAGTTATGATCAGATTCACTTGGTTGTATTACTTTGCATAATACTAAAATAATGAAAATGCTACACTTCCCCACATCAGTGGGTCATCTTGCTTGACTTAAGCAAAATAATTTCGAATTGCCCCCTGCACAGTATCCTTCTCAAAGCCTTTTCCTGGACCCTATTGCTTTACAGCTTTCTGCTTCAAAGTTCTGTGTCTGCACAACATTCTATTTCAAAAAAGCCTCCCAACCTGTGTGTCCCTGTCTCTATCTTATATTTCTCATATGTTCATAGCAAGACCAAAGACTTTCCACTGCAATAGTATGAGGTGTTTAATGATTGCTGAGATACACAAACACATTTCTTACTATTTACAGTCTATGAGAAAACAAGATCAAAGCTAACCCATTAGTGTTTTAACTATCAATCATTTCAGACCTCTTTTTTTTAACTTGCATGAATGTGCCGTGCTTTAAAACATAACATTTAAAGTAACTTTTTTTTCTATAGAAAAGTGGTCAGAAAGATCCCATCAAAAAGGCACCATATAAATGCAAGTCTTTCTTTCTTTCCTCTGGAGTCCTGGTCTGAGTAAATCATTTTTTCAATCAGGTGTTTAAATCATATTTCACTTGTTGTAATTGGATCAGCTCACTTTCTGCTTTGTTCGAAGCAGCACCAGCACCGGCCTGAAACACCACCAGCTGGTTACTTGAATGATCTAGCCTGCTGGTTATAATTTCTAACGTAAGCCACTTTACAATCACTGGAAACACCGAGCAGAAAACCCAGGGTGAGTTCAAACTTAAAATGTTTTTCTGTTCTCTTCTATTTCCTCCCTTCCCTTCCTCTCCTGGCCTGTCTCATGGGGCCATTGTCACCTCCTGGTACCTGACCCAGATGGTGATTGTTGCTGCGTAAGTCTTGACAGTGAGCCTTGGCCGCCTATCCGACTGCGGAGGACGTCAGTGCCGAGGACCCTATACTCACTCAACCCCCACACACAACTTCCACTAGGTACAGCCGTATAACAATTGGGAAGCAGGACAATGTTGTCCCTTCTCTAACCCAGGGATTACTGCAGCCAATTGCAGGATCCCTACTCCTGACACGGCTAAGGAAAAAGGCTGTTTACATTGCAGCATTAAAGAAAGACTTGCATTTATATAGCGCCTTTCGTGACCTCAGGACGTCCGAAACGCATTACAGCCAGTGAAGTATTTTTTTGGAGTGTAGTCACTGTTGTAATGTAGGGAACGCAGCAGCCAAATTGCGCACAGCAAGCTCCCACAAACAGCAATGTGATAATGGTAGATAATCTGTTTTTTAGTGTTGTTGGTTGAGGGGTAACTATTGGCCAGGACACTGGGGAAAACGCTCCTGCTCTTCCTCAAAATAGTGCCATGGGATCTTTCACATCCACCCGAGAGGGCAGGCGGGGCCTCGGTTTAACCCTCAACCTCAGACAGTGAAGCACTCCCTCAGTACTGCACTGGATTGTCAGCCTAGAGTTTGTGCTCAAGTCTCTGGAGTGGGTCTATGCGCCCACAACCTTCCGGCTCAGACCCGAGAGTGCTACCACTGAGCCACGGTGTTAAATACATATGAATTGTTTCGCTATCAACAGTATTAACAATGCAGGCTGATGAAACGTTAATAATTTACTAACACCTCAACGTATTCAACATACTCCACTAATGCTTTGACTGTGCAGTAGTTTAACAGAAGGAAAATGTCGATTGGCTTATTCTGATGGCAATGTCTGTCAGAGCGCCCTACAGAGGGCGTAGTTTTCATTTGCTTTAAATCAGTGGTGAATTCTCAATACAGTACTTCAATAACTTCATTCACACCACAGCAGTTTTTTAAACCACAACTTGTTTCCTATGGATCATGTAGATTCTGAGAATTTGCATGGTTGGAAAGTGCAGCGTGCAGAAATAAATAGTTAAATATAGAGTTAACGCATAGCAACATAATTCAATAGCATCATTGACATGCACTGCCAGGAAAAATGAATAATCCTAAGTTATCAGATATTCAAATGCTGAATATTGTTAATCAATAACTGGTGATGTGTTAGAGATAGCCTGCTGTTTCTGCAGCGTAATTATCATTTTATTCCACTTATTTAAAAATGCATTTACAATCTGAAACCGTCTCCCACCTGCCACATACTTGATTCATTCTGTTACGCACAAGCCAGGCTGCTCGAAACCAAGGGGAAACTGACATTTGATCCCACATGTCCTGCAGCAGTTATCCCTCCTGGTGAGCTCTGTACTGAGTTTCTTTGACAGCGAAAGTCCGTGCTCTGTTCACTTGCCCTTCTAGCTAAATGAGGAAATTAAACAAGGGTGGCGGTGGGGGGTGGGGGGTGGGGGGGGGGGGTGCGGTTTGGTGGAAGAAGGAGGTGGAAGATTTGGGGATCAAAATGTCAATAGAGCAGCTTCGTAGCATACAACGAGGCTCTGTAAGTGAACAAGAAGGCCCGTAGGCTTGAGGTTTGGTTCATTGTAAAGGCCACCTTGTGTACTTGTGTAGAATAAGAGAAGGGATGCTGCCTCATTAATATAAAAGGGAATTGAGGAAAGGCCAAGCTTCACAACTCCAGCTGACTAGTGCCCTCCTTTGAATAAGGTCCAGTGGTACATGGTGTTAATGAGAATGAAGGTTGTTTCGCATTGATTCCCCATTGATTTATGCCCAGTGGTGTAGTACATGGTGCTGTACAGTAATCACCATAGGCTCCCTGTCCACTCCCATCAATTCATTGTCTAATGGCAGCTGCTTTAACGCATTTGAGGAGTGATTTCTCCTTTGCAGCTTTCAAAGTAAATATCCCTCTTCCATTATTAAACATTTGCCAGGCTGAAATCAGGTGCAGATTTGTCATTTAAAACCGAAGCTGTAACGGTCATCAGATAATTAATGGTTAAAGCCATTATTAATTGTTTGTTTCTGTTCAAAAGGTTAGTTGCCTTATTATTACTTTTGAGGATGGGGCTGAATTTACACAAATTCTACTCGCACTGCATGGAATGAAGCCACAGAGATATGAAGAATTGTACCAAAATGTGGATCACTTTCAAAAGTGGTCTGACTGGTACATCAAAATTGTTAGAAAAAATATTTTTTAAAGCAACAGTTACGTTTTTCCTAGAGACCATTTAGTCTGCGACTCTCCACATAGCAGCGTTTGGAAATTATAAGCCATGTCAGAAAGCTGGGACAAGCGAAGAGGCCGACAGGCAGATCGTGGCCAGTTTGGCTGCACTCAGACTAAAGAATCATATGGACCTGGAGTCCTTGCCACTCAGTAACCAGGGACAGCATTCTATACCTGCGCTACAAAAAAAAAGTGTGCTCCCAAGGACATTATGCAATGACAACATGCGCAGGTGAGTAAACATGTAGCCTTCATTCACCTGCACAATGTGGGTAGTTGCTTGTTTCCACAAGGCAGTTATTGCTGTTCTTCCATCTGGATGGAGTCAACAGAGAGCTTATCTCAGCACGGATCTGGACATCAGACTGAAGGAAATGCTGGAGATTGGCTTATCTCCCAAACCGAAATACCTCACTTCTTTAAAAACATTTTCCCTGAATGATGAAGCCAAAATAAATGACCTAGGATTGCTCAGAACCTTAACATCTTGCCATTTTTGTAATGCATCTGCATTGCCAATGCACACCCGCTGACCTTGATTTAGCATCTCAGGCGGACAAATATTAGCTTGAAAAATACAAATAGTTATCCAAACCACGCCCACAGTCAGCAATCCACACATTATATCCATAATCATTCATAGACCATCGCTACTAATTAATCTTCTGATCTATACCCCTTTCACTGTGAGTGAACACATTGTCAATAGGAATGATTACATTTTGCATTAGAAAAGGATTTGCATTTAGCTTTTTATCTTCAAAAAAAAATTAACTCCTTCATTTACTTTACAAAGCTTGAAAGCAAGCCTTTTCCAGAATAGGTATCAGTTCAGGAGCAAATTCCAATGCTTCCTGTGTATTTGTACACAAAAGCCCAAGTCTAAGATTTTTTTTTCTGACCGAACAGGTGCTGACCACTCTACACTGACTGGCCATTATTCACAGGTGAGCCGAGACCGTGTGTGTCATCGGTAGTGAAAAAGAAAGAACTTGGATTTACCTAGTGCCTTATCATGTCCTCAGGACTTATCATGTCAATGGATTGCAGTTGCCTGTCGTTATGTCGGCAAATGTGACAGCGAATTTGTGCACAGCAAGCTCCCACAAACGGTAAATGAATGAATGATCAGATAATCCGTGTTTGATTGAGGGAGGACTGATTACTAGGACCTTGCCTTTCCTCAGATAGCGCTGTGGGATCTTTTGTTTCCACCTGAGCGGGCAGACTGAACCTGGAGACTCAATGCCTCATCAGAAAGCTGGCACCTCTGACAATGCAGCGCTCCCTCAGTATGGCACTGAAGTATCACCTTACATTAAGTGTTCAAGTCCATAGTAGTGATTGAACCCATAACATTCTGACTTAGAAGCGATGAGTGCTGCCAAGTGAGCCTGATCCATATATTGTAATACAGTTAACCAGAATCTGGGAAAACCCCAGGTACATGGGATACTGACTAAAAATAGAAATATTCAACGTTTCCGACCTTTTTACATTTATTCTGGTGCAGCATTCCTTCACCATTTTTAGCACAGCTCATAGAAACCTAGGAATGTACTTGGCTGAAAATACTGTGGCTCCAATTGCATTACTTTTGGATGGTCAGACTTTTCTAGTGCTGGTAATTGGACAGTAACCGGGTTTCTGTTCACTCAATAATAGAGTTGAAAGCAGGCTGCCACTGAGCTTCCAATTTTACCTTTCAGGGACACGGGTAGTAGGGAGCTACTTCTGGAACTCAGAGATAGGCCAGGCTGGCATAAAAGGCCATGTGTTGACTGTACTTCTGACATAAAATTCACTTTCACCTATGCTAAGGAAAATTTAGCTCCCTGTGTCTTAACCTTTGCTTCAGAAAAATAACCCTCTGCTGCACCAAGCAAACAATGGCCCTGAAATTCGGGTCCCAACGCGTGAGTACGGACGGAGTACTCACGCGTGGACCCGATGGAAGTGCCGGAATCTTGCATGCACTACGCATGCGCGGGAAACCGGCACTCCCGAGCCTCTGAACCAAGGGGTTCAGAGGTCAAACGCGTGCGCGCGGGAGTTTGCGCGTGCGCGTTGAACTTCCTTTTTTGTTACAGGTTTTAACGTGCGGGTAAGTCTGTACATTTTAGAAATGTAAAAAGCAGCCGTAAGGACTTCATTTTCAAAGGTAAGTGGTCAATTATTTAAAATTAAAACATTTTTTCCACAGGCTTTTTACTTTTAAATACTTTAAAGCAAGGTAAGTTTATTTTTAGCCCCGTTTTTTTATAAAATTATTTTTTTCAAAAATTTAAATTTTTGTTTAAAAGTTATTTAATGTCATTTATAGTTTATTTACAAAGTGTGATGTTTTTTTAAAAATTTATTTGAAGGTAAAGTACAGTTTTACAGCCTCAGCATTTATACGTTTTGACAGGTGTGATCCCAGGGGAAGCATCGCACTAACTACGCCCCTGGGACACGCCAGCATAGCGCGCCGGCCTCTGGGACAGGCCTCGGAGAGGAATTCCACGCAGGCCAAGAGGTCAACTGCCGGCGCGCTAGGTAAGTGTAGGTCGGGGGCTTGCACCCGCGGGAAGCCCCCGACCCGAATTTCTGGGCCATTATCATTTCCAACATTTCCTACATTCTTTCTCAGGTGTCAGCCTGGGCTCAGTGGTAGCTTTCTTGCCTCCGAGTCAGAAGGTCGTGGGTTCAAGTCCCACTCCAGAGACTTGAGTACATAATCTAGGCTGTGTGTTAGAGGTGCTGTCTTTCAATGAGATGTTTAAACAAGGCCCCAGCCACACCTCTCAGGTGGACTTTAAAGATCCCATGGCACTATTCAAAAAAGAACAGGGGAGTTCTCATGGTGTCCTAGCCAACATTTATCCCTCAACCAACGTCTATCTCAAACTCCTCCCCTCCGCTCAGAAAACCCACCCCGTCAATATCGGGGCCGAAGTGTTTTTGTTTAAAAGGAAAAGCAGACTCAAAAGGTAAAGATTTCCCTCTCCTTAAATCAGTTCTCTTATCCAGCTACCTGATGTTATTCTTTGCTGCGTTTACCCGGAGCAGGTCTGATTGATTGAACCTCAAATTAAACATGATCTCAAGCTACAATTTGTTTTTGTGATTTTTTGTGGCAAAAGTTCACTATTTGTCAAAATGCTTCTTAAAGGAGGCGGGGAAAGCATTAAACGGGCTGCCTCTCACCCTCCAATTTCGGATGTTTTTTTAAGTGTGAAGGGGAGTCGGTTATATATTATCATTCCATAGATAGTCAGGATATAGGTGCCGAAGAACAAAAGAAGTCACAAGGTACACAAGACAGAAGCTCATATCCAGCACAGGTTAAAGTTCATATAGCGATATTCAAATAACTTCGCCTATCGTCCCATGAGTTGTGGAGACCCCGTTCTTGCCCGATTGCGGCCACAGTCCTATGTCTCCTTCACTTTAATTAAAAGCGAAAGTTCAATCTTTGACATGTGATTTAGAATGTAGAGATCACGCACTGGAACACTCTGAACTGGGATAAAATAAGAAAATGTTGACTCGAGTTGTTGGTTGCAGATTTCAACTCTTCCTGTTTATAAGTAATATAAGGTTAGCAGTAGCAATGAAATGTGCCAAAAATGGGTCCTCATTTCATTGGATGATAAAGAAAGATATTATTGTTTTAGATATTAATATTTAGATATTATTGTCCTCTGAGATTTAACCCGTACAGAATATGAGTCTGTATCTGGCACAATGCACCACGACCTCATGCCCATATTCCCTATCTCCCACCCACCCACTCCCAATGTTATGAGTTCCAATTTGAGTTGTGCCATCCAGGGAAGGTAAAAAGTGAAGGCCTGTCAGCTCCTAACAGGGAGGGAGGGAAACATCAAGTTGCCTTCAGGTGGCTCTTTTTTTTTCTTTTACACTTCAGGTGGCTCTTGTGCATGTCCTAGCGACCAGTCACAGAGTGTTGGCATGGGCCTGGGAAGAGGGTGCCTGGCACAGAGAGACCTAAAGCAGTGAAGGAAGAAATGCAAACAAATGCAGGTGGGAAAAGCATTAAAGTCAACAAAGGCTGTTTTGTCATAATGGATGGCTGGTCTAGTCACAGGAGGTACAGGACATGCGAGTACTGCACAGGTTAGACAAGATTCAAGGAAAATAAGGATAGTGGGTGACATGAATCAGTCATTCATGAAAGAAAGACTTATGAAATGATACTGAGTGACCTACGGGTGGCGCTGTCCAGTGAGAGTATAAATACTCGGGCACGGGCCCAGCTTGCGCAGGACATTCTTAACAGGAACTAGTGAAGGACACAACTAGACCTCCATGTTGTAAAACAGTTGATTAAAGCTTTGTTTAATGCTTAGACCAAGTGCCTAGTAGTTTTCTTACATCAGTGGGGTTACAGTTAACAAGAATACTGCCACCAGATACCTCCAGTTGAAAGTCTGCAGGAAACATTTCCAAAAAAATGGCAAACGCTTACTGTTATATCATGAATTAAAAGCAAGGATACTTATTTCTAAAATGTAGCAGGTTTCACAACTTTGCATTCAAATATGAATTGTTTCTCTACAGCATACACCTCCCCAAGATCCCTTGCCCAGTTTTACAGCTTCCCTCCACACGACCTGATCAGGGGTGTTCAGCTGGTTCAGTGCTGGACTCAGGTCCAGGTGGTTTCGGATTCAAATACAGGCAGACTTGCACTCATTTATGGTGGAAAAAATGTGTATTATGCTTTAGGACATGGGGAGAAAACAAGATACCATTCAGACTGAGCGTTGCTCGCCATACTGTTGCAGATCTCTGCGCGCCTCCAATTCTAGCTTCTAGCGCATCCCCGATTTATATCGCTCCACCATTGCCAGTGTGCCTTCAGCTGTCTAGGCCCTAAGCTCTGGAATTCCCTGCCTAAATCTCTCTGCCTCTCTATCTCACTCTCCTCCTTTAAGACACTTCTTAAAAACTACCTCTTTGACCAATAAGAAATAAGAAGTAGGAGCAGGAGTAGGCCATACGGCCCCTCGGGCCTGCTCCGCCATTCAATAGGATCATGGCTGATCTGAATCTAGACTCACGTCCACTTCCCTGCCCTCTCCCCGTAACCCCTAATTCCCTTATCTGCTAGGAAAATGTCTATCTCCATTTTAAATTTATTTAATGTTGCAGCTTCCACAGCTCTCTGGGGTAGCAAATTCCATAGATTTACTACCCTCTGAGTGAAGAAGTTTCTCCTCATCTCAGTTATGAAAGGGCAGCCCCTTATTCTAAGATTATGCCCCCTAGTTCTAGTCTCACCCATCAGTGGAAACATCCTCACCGCATCCACCCGATCAAGCCCCCTCACAATCTTATATGTTTCGATAAGATCGCCTCTCATTCTTCTGAACTCCAATGAGTAGAGTCCCAACCTACTCAACCTTTCCTCATACGTCAACCCCCTCATCTCTGGAATCAACCAAGTGAACCTTCTCTGAACCGCCTCGAGAGCAAGTATATCTTTTCTTAAATATGGAAACCAAAACTGCACGCAGTATTCCAGGTGTGGCCTCACCAATACCCTGTATAACTGCAGCAAGACTTCCCTGTTTTTATACTCCATCCCCCTTGCAATAAAAGCCAAGATTCCATTGGCCTTCCTGATCACCTGCTGCACCTGTATACTAACTTTTTGTGTTTCATGCACCAGGACCCCCAGATCCCTTTGTACTGTAGCGCTTTGCAGTTTCTCTCCATTTAGATAATAACTTGCTCTTTGATTTTTTCTGCCAAAGTGCATAATCTCACACTTTTCAACATTATATTGCATCTGCCAAATCTCTGCCCACTCACTTAGCCTGTCTATGTCCTTTTGCAGGTTTTTTATGTCCTCCTCACTCACTGCTTTCCCTCCCATCTTTGTATTGTCGGCAAACTTTGACATGTTACACTTGGTCCCCTCCTCCAAATCGTTAATATAGATTGTAAAGAGTTGGGGTCCCAGCACTGACCCCTGCGGAACACCACTAGTTACTGATTGCCAGCCCGAGAATGAACCATTTATCCCAACTCTTTGTTTTCTGTTAGATAGCCAATCTTCCACCCATGCCAGTATATTACCCCCAATCGCATGATTTTTTATCTTGATCAGTAATCTTTTGTGTGGAACCTTGTCAAATGCCTTTTGGAAGTCCAAATACATTACATCCACTGGTTCCCCTTTATCCACCCTGTATGTTACGTCCTCAAAGAATTCGAGCAAATTTGTCAAACATGACTTCCCCTTCATAAAACCATGCTGACTCTGTCCTATTAAATTATGTTTATCCAAATGCTCTGTTACTGTTTCCTTAATAATGGACTCCAACATTTTGCCAACCACAGATGTTAGGCTAACTGGTCTATAGTTTCCAGCTTTTTGTCTACTTCCCTTCTTAAATAAGGGTGTTACATTAGCAGTTTTCCAATCTGCCGGGACCTTTCCTGAGTCCAGGGAGTTCTGGAAAATGATCACCAATGCATCCACAATCCCTACCGCCACTTCTCTCAAGACCCTAGGATGTAGGCCATCAGGTCCGGGGGATTTATCTGCCTTAAGTCCCATTATTTTACTGAGTACCATCTCCTTAGTGATTTTAATCATGTTTGGCTCCTCCCCCCCCCCCCATTGCCCCCTGTTTGTCCAGTGTTGGGATATTTTTAGTATCCTCTACTGTAAAGACTGATACAAAATATTTGTTCAGCGTCTTTGCCATCTCCATGTTCCCCACCACTAGTTTCCCGGTCCCATCCTCTAAGGGACCAACGTTCACTTTAGCCACCCTTTTTCTTTTTATATAGCTGTAGAAACTCTTGCTATCTGTTTTTATATTTTTTGCTAGTTTACTTTCATAATCTATCTTCCCTTTCTTAATTAATCTTTTAGTTATTGTTTGCTGGCTTTTAAATGCTTCCCAATCTTCTATCCTCCCACTAGATTTGGCTAATTTATATGCCCTTGTTTTCAGTCGAATACTATCCTTTATTACTTTACTAAGCCACGGATGGCTGTCTTTTCTTTTACTCCCCTTTTTCCTCAGTGGAATATATTTATCTTGAAAGATGTGAAATATCTCCTTGAATGTAGACCACTGCTCTTGTACCGTCTTACACTTTAATCTGTTTTCCCAGTCCACTTTAGTCAATTCTACTCTCATACCTTCATAGTCTCCTTTATTTAAGCTCAGTACGCTGGTTTGAGATCCAACTCTCTCACCCTCAAACTGAATTTGGAATTCAACCATATTTTGGTCACCCATCCTAATTTCTCCTTATGTGACTTGGTGTCAATTTTTTGTCTTACAGCACTCCTGTGAAGCACCTTGGAACGTTTTACTACATTAAAGGCACGATATAAATACAAGTTGTTGTTGTTGATGGTTCACTAACGAAAGGGGGAATTGGCATCTGATCCAATTGGCACACGGTCCTAATGAAGACAGACCTCCATGAGTGAGCGCACTCTCTTCCATTTTAGCAAACGTTTAGGTTTGTCACAATGTGCTGTGAGGGAACCATACTCATTTAAAACTAGAAATCCTGCATATGTTTAAAAAAATGCTCATAAAAATAACTTCCATTCTTCGGCGGGCAAGAGAAAAGATTTTAATCCCAACTTTATAAATAGACTGTAGGATACATTTTTCTCATTATGTTTTGTAATACATTCACTTGTTACTGCTATATGAATAATGCAATCAATCTTATTAATAACGGCCTAGAAATTCACTAGCCTTAGCGCCGCTTTTGAGGCGCTAGAGGGACTAGCGCCAGAGTTATGGCCAGTTGAACAATTCCCTGGGGCCCTAAAGTGGCGTTGCACCGGTAGCGCTGCGCCGGCACCGATGACGTCATCGGTGTGCGCAGCGTCCCGGTTGCCATGCCGACGGGCCCCAGCGCCGAAATTCAGTTGCGGCCGCCTTGCCCGTGGCAGCCGCAACTAAGACTCTGGCAACAGAGTCCAACATGTGTTTGCGCCGGCGCATTAAAGGCCCCGCGGCGGCCGGCCGCTTTCCCGCCGGCCGCCTGTCCGCAGCTCCCTTCCCGGACTTCTCCCCCCCCCCCCGGAACAGATGCAAGCCCGGCACTTGTCCGAGGTGCCGGGCTCATTTTTAAACAGATTTGCGCGGGCCGCAGCCGGGTGCAGGCAGCTCCTCCTTAACGGAAGGAGGAGGCCTGCACTTCCCCAGCCTGCCGCACCGCATCGGGTGCCGCAGCGCCGGAATTGCGGCGCTAAACGGCAGTTAGCGCCCTTTTCCAGGCACTAAGACCCTTCAGTAGCGCCGGCAGCCGTTTGGGCGCGGCGCTACTGAATTTTTGGCGCGCGCAGGGGGACTTAGCGCTGGCACTAACTTCCGGCGCTAAAGCCCTGGCTAAGCCAAAACCCAATTTCTAGGCCAACGTCTCTAATCATTACTACTAAAGCAAAATACTGCGGATACTGGAACTCTGAAATAAAAACAGAAAATGCTGGAAACACTCAGCAGGTCAGGCAGCATCTGTGGAGAGAGAGACAGAGTTAACATTTCAGGTTGATAACCTACATCGACCTGAAACGTTAACTCTGTTTCTCTCTCCACAGATGCTGCCTGACCTGCTGAGTATTCCCAGCATTTTCTGTTTTTATCTCTAATTATTGCTGTGTGTTTACAATGTAACTGTACATTTATATGGGATTTTGATCTGTCTTTGTGTTCAAATGCCTCAGTGAGTTTACATTGTTGATTAGGTGCTGAAGTGTTTGTTGGACTCTATTCAGTACCAACTAATTCAGTGACTTCCTTGCCAGAAATGCTATTTGATTATCAGGAAAGCTCACATAATAGAAATTCACTGGCGTAGTTTCAACGCTCATGAACAGGTTTACAGAGCCTGTCTCCGCAGCCTGTGCTTTTCAACATCCTTCCAGAAAATTATCAACAGAAGTAGGTTTGTAATTGGTGGATGTGCAACGCAATGACTGAGTAGGTTGGAGGCACTGCTAAATAGTAAAATGGTTGCTGAAATGGTTAAAGAGAATATTTATATGTTCATTTCTTGGAGTTCATTCTTACCATAAAGTCACCACACTGCCTCCTCATATTCTGTTTCCTTTTGATATAAATAAATTGAACCTAAAACTAGAGATGATGTAGCTAGATTTTTGTTAACTAAAGCTATGAAGGGATATGGGGCAAAGGCGGGTATATGGGGTTAGAGCGCAGAGCAGCCATGATCTCATTGAATGGTGGAACAGACTCGAGGGGCTAAATGGCCGACTCCTGTTCCTATGCTCCTATGTCCCTATGTTCCTAGCTGCCTGGTGTGTTGTACTGAGTCATACAGGCCAGGAGGATCATAGGTTCAATCCTAGTCTGTGCCAAGTTAAATAATCTCAGCTACAGCAATACTGGAAAAAAGATCAGCCAGAGTCACCCCCTCCTCCCCCCCTCGCCCCCTCCCATTTTTCCTGCAATCTGGGGGGGGGGGGGGGTGGGGAAGAACAATAAAGAAGGGGTTCTGTCTTATGATCCAAAGTACCTTTAGATCATGTGCTATAAAGTTAATAATACTCTTTGTTTCACTTCGCGTTTCACCAACACTGGAAAATGTCCAGGTTCAATAAAGCAACAACCAGCAAAACAGCAAGATATAGAAAACAAGTTGCAATGAAAAGTCACTATCTGGTACATATCATAAACAATAACAGATGCCTAGAAGTGGATGTTAGGCATTAATTCAATCTCAAGGTTCAGATGACTAGCATAAACTTTGCTCTCGTGGTTTATGATGTTTCCGCAGTTCCCTGATTGGATTACTGCCTTGTAATTCACTCGCAGGTGTCCATTACCCTCTGTAGAATACTACATGGAAGGAGTATTACATAAACGGGTAAATCACTTTGGAATAAAAAAAACTTTTAGCACTTCAGTACCTGTCATATGAAGCTGACACAGCTCCAGGTCAAATGTTCACAGTCAGCTGCAATACGCCTTTGTCTTGTACCATATCGCTTCAAGCTCCCAGTCATACTCAGCGCACCTGGCACATAGAGATAAGAAAAGATCATTTTCGAAAAAAAACATGCACGTATATGCAGCACCTATACATATATATATATATACAAAACAACAGCTGCTGGAGTATGTTGCATAGCAGGAACACAATCCAACTATCCTGATGATGTGAGGAACCACAAGATTGAAGCGAGAGCGGTAATATCAAGTCATCAGAACCCGGAGATTGTGTTACTGCCTGGAGTTAGCTGTTGTCTTGTGTAATAATGCATATACAACTGTTCTTTGCAAGGGGCCGATTATGAGGTGAGGGGGATGATTTTGGAGGAAGCTCCGAGGTAACGTTAGCGTCTGGTGTGCAGTGGGTTACCATTTTTTTAAATGTTGTGACTCGCATGTAATGTGATGAAATTTAAGTGGGTGAGAGTCTTGCATGAAAGGAACTGCACGGTTTTGTATTGTAGTGTACTTCTAGGCTTCAATATTCTGTTTATATTATAAACGCTAATGGCTTCAATATTCTGTTTACATTATAAACGCTAATGGCTTCAATATTCTATGTATATTACAAACGCTAATGGCTTCAATATTCTATGTATATTACAAACGCTAATGGCTTCAATATTCTATGTATATTACAAACGCTAATGGCTTCAATATTCTATGGCCTAGAAATTCACTAGCCTTAGCGCCGCTTTTGAGGCGCTAGAGGGACTAGCGCCAGACTAATGGCCATTTGAAAAATTGAGTGGGGCCCTAAAGCGGCGTTGCACCGGTAGCGCTGCGCCGGCACCGATGACGTCATCGGTGTGCACAGCGTCCCGGTTGCCGTGGTAACCCGCCCGAACTCCGAAATTGAGTTGCGGCCGCCTCGCCCGTGGCAGCCGCAAGCAACGTTCTGTAAAAGGTGCCTTGCTGAAGTTAGCGCCGGCGCATTAAGGTCGCGCGGCGGCCGGCCGCTTCCCCGGCGGCCGCCTGCCTGCACCTCCCTCCCCGGACTCCTCCAAGACCCCCCCGCGGCACAGATGCGTGTGGGCCGCGAGCCCGGCACTTCTCCGAGGTGCCGGGCTCATTTTTATTCAGCCGTCAACGGCCAGCGGTCGGGTGCAGGCAGCTCCTCCTTAACGGAAGGAGGAGGCCTGCACTTCCCCAGCCTGCCGCACCGCATCGGGCGCCGCAGCGCCGGAACAGCGCCGCAATGGGGCAGGTAGCGCCCATTGGGAGGCGCTGAAACCCTCCAGTAGCGCCGGCAGCCGTTTGGGCGCGGCGCTACTGAATTTTTGGCGCGCGCAGGGGGACTTAGCGCCGGCACTAACTTCCGGCGCTAAAGCCCTGGCTGCGCCAAAACCCAATTTCTAGGCCAACGTATATTACAAACGCTAATGGCTTCAATATTCTATGTATATTACAAACGCTAATGGCTTCAATATTCTATGTATATTACAAACGCTAATGGTTTCAATATTCTATGTATATTACAAACGCTAATGGCTTCAATATTCTATGTATATTACAAACGCTAATGGCTTCAATATGCTATGTATATTACAAACGCTAATAGCTTCAATATTCTATGTATATTACAAACGGTAATGGCTTCAATATTCTATGTATATTACAAACGCTAATGGCTTCAATATTCTATGTATATTACAAACGCTAATGGTTTCAATATTCTATGTATATTACAAACGCTAATGCCTTCAATATTCTATGTATATTACAAACGCTAATGGCTTCAATATTCTATGTATATTACAAATGCTAATGGTTTCAATATTCTATGTATATTACAAACGCTAATGGTTTCAATATTCTATGTATATTACAAACGCTAATGGCTTCAATATTCTACGTATATTACAAACGCTAATGGCTTCAATATTCTATGTATATTACAAATGCTAATGGTTTCAATATTCTATGTATATTACAAACGCTAATGGCTTCAATATTCTATGTATATTACAAACGCTAATGGCTTCAATATTCTATATTACAAACGCTAACGGTTTCAATATTCTATGTATATTACAAACGCTAATGGCTTCAATATTCTATGTATATTACAAACGCTAATGGCTTCAATATTCTATGTATATTACAAACGCTAAATCTCAGGGTTCGGGAACTGTTCAATATTCACTTGCATGGTTTATGACATTATCTCTTCAACCAAGAGAAAGATCCGTCTTTCCCTTATCTAAATATGTAGGCCCTGAGTAGTAAACGCCCAATGTAAGCAACTATTTTAACTCAAGGAGGAGGCCAATTTATATCTCAGTGAACTCTCTTAAATCTTGAAGCATTTTGAGTTGTTTGAACAGCTGAGCATGCCATTATTCCTCACACTGAAACATTTTGAAGAGCCAGTAAAACTTGGCTTGTAATTAGATCCTTTCCATGCTCATCATTTTCAGAAACATCTAAATTGACCAAATTTGGATCATTTTGGACTTTGAAACAAATTTGGAGTCCACCCTCGATTGGCGATGGAATGCCAATTTATTTATTTATTACACCACATTTTAATTCTTCTTCCATGAAGTAAGGCTCTCTTTTTAAAAGTATTTCTCTGTTTTTGCCTCTACCGTGTTTCAGTCTGCCCACATCATGCATGGTCTGATACCAAGAGGTCAGGTAGCTGACTGACTGGCTCCTGGGCCACTGTTGCTGCTGTTCTGAAGCTGACATAGAAACATAGAAACATAGAAGGTAGGAGCAGGAGTAGGCCATTTGGCCCCTCGAGCCTGCTCCGCCATTCAATGAGATCATGGCTGATCATCCAAATTCAGTACCCTGTTCCTGCCTTCTCTCCATATCCCTTGATCCCTTTAGCCTTAAGAAATAAATCCAACTCCTTCTTGAATATATTTAATGAGTTGGCCTCAACTGCCTTGTGTGGCAGAGAATTCCACAGGTTCACCACTCTCTGGGTGAAGAAATTCCTCCTCATCTCTGTCCTAAATGGCTTACTCCTTATCCTTAGACTGTGACCCCTGGTTCTGGACTCCCTGACCATCGGGAACATCCTTCCAGCATCTAGTCTGTCTAGTCCTGTTAGAATTTTATAAGTTTCGATGAGATCCCCTCTCATTCTTCTAAACTCCAGCAAGTACAAGCCCAATCTACCCAATCTCTCCTCATACGTCATTCCTGCCATCCCAGGTATCAGCCTGGTGAATCTTCGCTGCACTCCTTCCATGGCAAGAACATCCTTCCTCAGCTAAGGCGACCAAAACTGCACACAATACTCAAGATGTGGCCTCACCAAGGCCCTGTACAACTGCAGCAAGCTGTACTCAAACCCTCTCGCTACGAAGGCCAACATACCATTTGCCTTCTTAACCGCCTGCTGCACCTGCATGCTTACTTTCAGCGACTGATGCACAAGAATGCCCAGGTCTCGTTGCACTTCCCCTTCTCCCAATCTATTGCCATTTAGGTAATAATCTGCCTTCCTGTTTTTGACACCAAAGTGGATAACCTTGCATTTATCCACGTTATATTGCATCTGCCATGCTTCTGCCCAATCACCCAACCTGTCCAAATCATACTGGAGTTTCTCAGCATCCTCCTCACAGCACACACGCCCACCCAGCTTTGTGTCATCTGCAAACTTGGAGATATTACATCTAGTTCCCTCGTCCAGATCATTAATATATATTGTGAATAGCTTGGGTCCAAGGACCAATCCCTGCGGTACCCCACTAGTAACTGCCTGCCACTCGGAAAAAGAGCTGTTTATTCCAACTCTTTGCTTTCTGTCTGCCAACCAGTTCTCTATCCAAGTCAATACCTTGCCCCCAATCCCATGTGCCTTAATTTTACACGCTAATCTCTTATGCGGGACCTTATCGAAAGCCTTTTGAAAATTCAAATACACCACATCCACTGGTTCTCCCTTATCTATTTTACCAGTTACATCTCAAAAAATTCCAGTAGATTAGTCAAGCACGATTTACCTTTTGTAATGATATGGCGGGTTGGAATTTCATCTCGGGGGCTGGCACAAACCAGGCAGTATCGGATAGACCACCTGTTATACCCAGTGCCTGATATTCAGTTCCATTCCATTCCACCACCTGGCTCATGCATATAACGAAAGCCATGCTGCCACACGGAATCTGACAGAGCAGAGCAGACCATTGGCGTCCTTAAACAACACTTCCCTGCCTGGACCGCTCTGGAGGAGCCCTGCATTACTCACCAGAGCCCGTCACAAGATTCGTCGTGGTCTGCTGCATGCTCCACAACCTTGCCATCATGATGGCACAGCCTTTGCCATCAAGTATACAGTGACCAGCTGAGGAGGAAGAGGAGGAGGAGGAAGAGGAGGAGGAGGAGGAGGAAGCGGAAGAGGAGGAAACGGAAGGGAGGAGGCAACCCAGACAGCTTCTTTCTGCCTGGGCTGTCCATCATCGACTCATCCGACTGCAGTACCAGTGAATGCAACCCCAATTCCCCATTCAACAATAGTCCCACACCTTCCCTTCCCTCTGTTACTGACCAGCACATGGTGGAAATCATGGGCTCCAAGCTCAGCGCAAAACCCTGTGCAAGGTTGGTGCTGGACTCCTCCATGCTCCTTAACATTGCACTCAGGCTTTCTGACAGGCCTGCCAATGCAACAAGCATTTCATTGTGCGTACCGATCCGCATTCTTCTGTAGGCCGCCCCATTGGAGTCCTCATCTGAGTCCTCTGCAGCAGAACTCATGTGCGACCTCGCCCTCCGGGGAGCTGGTACCTGAGCTACCCTTTCCCCCTGCCCTGGCTGCAGGCCACTCATGCCCGGTGTCTCACCACATGCAGATCCCACGTCTAACCCATCCTCTAATGTATGCGAAGTGTCAGTATCTGAGCTGATGGCTGTGAGTGTGAAATCGAGTGATGGTGCTGTATCTTCATCATCAGTGTCTTGGTGTTCTTCAATTTTATGCTCCTCCACTAGTGCCTGGCCAGGTGGCAGTTCTTGGCTATCTGAAAGGAAAAAGGAACAAGGTGAGGGTGGGGGGGGGGGGGAAGCAAGAGGTCCATGCTTACACCATGTGCATGATGTGCAGCAGATTGTGGGATGAGGGGGAAGTGGGAAGTGAGAAGGAGGATTATGTATGAGGATATCATCATCTTGTATTGTTTTAGCCTCGCCGCTGGCCACGGGCTCAGCAACAGCCCTCCCAATAATGGCCAGCACTGTCTCCTCCATCGGGGTCAGGTTATACCTGTCCCTCGCTGGTTAGGACCTGCTGCCTCCAGTTGTGTGCCAGCTAGTCCTGCAAAAGAAAAGGAAGTGTGTCAGCGAGTGTGATAATATGAGTTTGAGAGATATGCCTGTCGTGGTTGAATAGCTGACAGTGTGTATAAGCTGTGAGATGTGGGTATGAGGCTTGCAGCAGTGGTAAGTGTGTGAGGGTGAGGTGAAGCTATGAATGTGAGGTATGAGTTGTGTTTGGTAGAGATTGTTGATAGGTGAGTGATGGGAGTATGGTGCATTGAGCAGTGTGAGAGGCTAGTGGTGCAGATGGTGGGATATGGCATTTGAAGATGTATTCACTGACCTTGAGCACTCGTGTGAGGTCATTAGACTTTTTCCTGCATTGCACCCAGGTCATCGGGGCTATAATGCTGGCATTCACCATGACGGCTATCTGCTCCCAATGCCTTTCCCACATTTGTCTGGAAGGCCTCCTGAACCCCTGTGGAAACAGAACCTCTCTCCTCTTCTTCACCTCCTGCATGAAGGCCTCCAGTGCTGCATCGGAGAACCTTGGAGCATGCTGTCTCACCTGTTGTGTCATCAGTAATCTTTTTTGCTGCTCTGATTCTGTTTCCCATCCAGTTAAATAACCTGCTGCAGGTAGAATGCATCTCCACTTTAAGAGGTGCAGACTGCCTTTAAGAAATGCAGGCTAGCTTTAATTGGTGCAGGCTAGCTTTAATTGGTGCTAGCCTCGCACGAGCTTGGGCCCCCTGCTGAGCATTCAGCCACTCAGCAGTGCATTCAGCACTGGGCTGAATGCCGCAATCATGTTACTCAGCAGGCAGCATGAAGTTAGTGTGCTGCCTGCATTACTTTGAACGGGCGTGGGTTGATCCCGCATTGCGATCCCTGTGCCTGTTTTCGGGTGCAAACCAATTTCTAGCCCTATGTCTCTTGCAACTTAGTCCTGGCTATTTCGACCCCATTCAGCCTCCAGCTTTCTCACCCTCTCTTCAGGAAAGTGCTGTTCCTCCATTCATTGCTTCACCTGCTGGCTCAGCTAAGGTCAGGAACTTGCTGTGTGCCGAAGGAATAATACTTTGCTTACAAGTGGCAAGATTAAAGCAGGAACAGGTGAGTCTGAAGAAAGGAAAAGAAATAGTGCTGTAGGATCTTATGAGACAGTTATAATGTTCACAGGTGAGACCGAATTTAATTATTTACGCTTTATTTTATAATTCCTCTGTTCAATAAAACTGAAGTGGGTTTTTTTGTGCTCCAACTTTCTTCCCTTTTCCCTTCCTTTCCTGATGGCAGTGACTCGCACTTGAATATGGCACATATGCGGTACCTCACCTACTGAATGCCAGCAGTATAGCCCCGATGACCTGGGCACAGCGCAGAAAGAAGTCTAATGACCTCACACAAGTGCTCAAGGTCAGCGAATGCATCTTCAAATGCCATATCCCACCACCTGCACCACTAGCCTCACACACTGCTCAATGCACCATACTCCCATCACTCACCTACCAACAATCTCTACCAAACACGACTCAGACCTCACATCCATAGCTTCACCTCACCCTCACACACTTACCACTGCTGCAAGTGTCATTCTTGGCGTGCGAGCCGAGGCAATGGATATCGGCAGAATATTCAATCATGAGGGCATCACAGCTGAGCCTAGTCCTGTCCCCACACACACACTTTCCACCGGGGCATTAAATAGAGATTGGAAGTGGAAACCCTGACATAAGAAGCTTGGCTAGCCTCTCCTTTGCTTTCTCTCTACCTAGTCTAGGGATGCCATGACAAATTCTAATATCACCAACTGCTGCCTTGGCTGAGACGAGCTAACTCAACACAGACCGAAAATTTAATTTGCAGGTAAGAATAGTTTTATATGGAGTTTAATCATTAAATGTCCAGACTTTTCATATAAAGAATTAAAATCTGTGTTCACAGCAGTTAAAATGTAGGAGACTCGTGTCAGGTAAGTGTAAACATTCTCCTGTGAACTTCCTGCCATTATCTGGCACAAAAATAAACAAGACATATGTACTGAGCTGGTAATTCAATAACAATGGTCCATGAACTCATCGGAGCAGAAAAGAGGACAGTGCAAGTACTGTGAGAGCTCATTCACTGCAGATCCTCGTGATTATCTCACAAAGTGCATGTAGCCTCAAGCTACTGATTTCAATGATTAAATTTGAGTGGAATGCGCAGGAATACAGTGCAGTTGCGTGTTCCTCTGCTCAGTAACTTTTCATAAACGCGCGAGCCTCCCCTCACTTGGACCGTCCGGAGGACATAATAAGGCACGACATAAAATTCAGGTTCTTTCTTTCTTTGGTCCTGAGAGCTGTGTGAGAAGGGTGCACTTGACTCGCTTTCACGACCCCTGCTCTTTCTCAGGAAGGGCCTTCGCATCCCCTCAGTGCCCCCACTGCAGCACAAGTGAAATTGGGATCTCTGCAGCAGGGACTCCCAGAGGAGTTCTCGCTCTCTGCTGTGGTCTGCCGGTGCACCAAGGTCGCTCCCCCACCCACTGCACTCAATAGCGCAGGCTTTCAGCTGAAAGATTGCAGCCTCCGCTAAAATTCCACTGTAACTACTGCTCATTTCTAACCAATCCTAATTGATATTAGTTGCAGAAATCTAAGCGCCAACTCAGTTTGAAGCAAGTTTGAATTAAACTATGAGCAGCGATTCACTTCTAATTGATTCACTGAGATAAATGTGAGTAATTGATTCACTCTTAGTGAAATACTTTGCAAAAATGACTCGGTACCCAGAGGAAATCACCGTTGTTAACAACTTGTCGTGAAAAGCTACTCACCTGAATTTAAAATGGGGAATTGATCCGAATAAAAGAATAAAATAGCGCTTTGGTTCCGTGAGCTTATCCAGTGAGTAGTTGATCCATACAGTCCAGAAAGATGCCAAGTTCAATCCTTGGCCTGTGCTGGTGCTGATCCCCCTGAGTTCATGTTAGGAATGCTGTAATTGGCTGCAGGAAGAAGAAAAGTGATCAGGCCCCATTTCTGTCCACTGTCCAAATAGCCCTTGCTGAACGTGTACACGAGTTGACGTCGAGTGAGGACATTCTCTGGCTGGGCCCCACACAGTCAAAAAAGCCTGCTGCCCACTCACCGTCAAGGCTCACATATGAATAAAGGCTACTTGGGACGGAGACATCTCTCTCTGGCAGTCCCTCGGAACTGAGGATGACTTGCTTCCACATTAAAAATGAGTTCTCAGGTGACTGGTGAGTCCAATGCGGGACCTACAGTCTCTGTCACAGGTTGAAGGGGCGGGTGGGTGGGGTGCTTGGGTTGACGTGCGCTCCTTGCGCTGCTTGCGCTTGGCTTCCACTTGCTCCCGGCGAAGAGGCTCGAGGTGTTCGGCGCCTTCCTGGATGCTTCTCCTCCACTTTGTGCGGTCTTGGGCCAGGGATTCCCAGGTGTCGGTGGGGATGTTGCACCTTTTCAAGGAGGCTTTGAGGATGTCCTTGAAGCGTTTCCTCTGCCCACCTGGGGCTCTCTTGCCATGTCGGAGCTCCGAGTAGAGCGCTTGTTTTGGGAGTCTCGTATCGGGTATGCGGACGATGTGACCCATCCATCGAAGCTGATCGAGCGGGGTCAAAGCTTCGATGCTGGGGATGTTGGCCTGAGCGAAACATACCTTAGCACAGCGTGTACAGTGTCAGGAGAGAAGAGAAAGAGAGAAATAGGAAAAGATAGCTGTGGTACAGATAGCAAATCAAGATTGAGGGGGAACGCCTGCAGCAGATGGCACATGTTTCAAGGCAGCAGGGGACCAGGGATAGAAGTAACGAGATATTACAGATCGTGAAGAGAGAAACATATTTGGTGATAATCCTGAGGTGAATAGTTGCTTTGTTTCTCAGCTCGCTGGCCGAGAAATGGCTCACTTCAGTGAGTTGGCGAGCAAAGGGATCTAGACCTAGTTAAAAATCAATGCATCATCACCAAGACAAACCAATCACACCTATTGTTCTGTGTGTGAATGGGTCTACAATTGGAAACAGAGTAAGTTAATTCAGGTCTGCCAGGTCCAAATATGCTTTACCATTAAAGAACATATTTTCAACAGCACTTAAACACTCTTAAATAAGGACTATCAGACAGCACTCATCATGAGTGTCCATTCCTGCGCATAAAAATGTTGTAACACACCAAACTCAGTACCACATCCTTTACTTCTAGTTCTGTGTCCCCATTGTGTGTTACACAGCAAGATCATACCAAGATCACCCGTACCCATCCTTAATTGGAAGCACTGCGCTGCCAATATGCAGAGTGGATTTTGATGAGTTTATTGAGCTGGGTGGACTGAATCCCAACAACTTCCTCTCTTCCCAGTGAAAAATCTTGGGGAGGAGGCAAGTATCACTAAAATTGCTGCTTTCCCGGGTGTCATTGAATTCTACAGACTTTGAATTCTAAAAAGAAAATCATAAAGTTATATCACAAGTGTGAAAAGAAAAAGAAAGACTTGCATTTATATAACACCTTTCACAACCACCGGATGTCTCAAAGCACTTCACAGCCGATGCAGTATAGTCACTGTTGTAATGTGGGAAACGCAGCAGCCAATTTGCACACAGCAAGCTCCCACAAACAGCAATGTGATTAATGACCAGATCATCTGTTTTTGTTATGTTGATTGAGGACACTGGGGATAATTCCCCTGTTCTTCTTCGAAATAGTGCTTTGGGATCTTTTACATCCACCTGAGAGAGCAGGCGGGGCCTCGGTTTAATGTTTCATTGGAAAGACGGCACCTCCGACAGTGCAGCACTCCCTCAGATTTATGTAGGCAAGTCCCTGGAGTGAGGTTTGAACCCACAACCTTCTGACTCATAGGTGAGAGCCACAGCTGACAACTTGGCCATTAAGACATACAATAATAATATATAGAAGCACCAATATGTGGTATGTGGTATATTTTCTGTGCAATTGCAACAACAGCCTGGAAATTAATGTCCTACCATGTGTGAAAAGTGAGGCTTTATCTAAATTTCTGTTCTACGCTCCATTTCCTTCTGCACTGAAAATGTGTATAATTGCTTCACATTCAGTTCACTTTGATTATGACAAAATGATTAGAAGCAAGAGGAAAGTTAAATGGCATGTCTCCCCTTAAAAAATATTTGTCAAACCCTATTGTTTGAGAAGGAAAGAGTTGGAAAATCCATAATGAGATGGTATGTTGGTACAATTTACATCTTGTGTCTTTTTTGGCAAATGTTTCACATTGTTTCCATGATGAAGTGAGCCCTTTAACTCTGACAGACTGGGGACCGAGTTCTGTTAGATAGAGTCATAGAGTTATACAGCACAGAAAGAGGCCCTTCGGCCCATCACATCCGCGCCAGCCATCAAGCCCTGTCTATTCTAATCCCATTTTCCAGCACTTGGTCCGTAGCCTTGTATGCTATGGCGTTTCAAGTGCTCAACTAAATGCTTCTTGAATGTTGTGAGGGTTCCTGCCTCTACCACCCTTTCAGGCAGTGAGTTCCAGATTCCAACCACCCTCTGGGTGAAAAGGTTTTTCCTCAAATCCCCTCTAAACCTCCTGCCCCTTACCTTAAAACTATGCCCCCTGGTTATTGACCCCTCTATTAAAGGGAAAAGTTCCTTTCTATCTACCCTATCTATGCCCCTCATAATTTTGTCCACCTCAATCAGGTCCCCCCTCAGCCTTCTCTGCTCCAAGGAAAACAGCCCCAGCCTGTCCAGTCTCTCTTCATAGCTGAAGTGCTCCAGCCCAGGTAACATCCTGGTGAATCTCCTCTGCATCCTCTCCAATGCAATCACATCCTTCCTATAGTGTGGCGATCAGAACTGCACACAGTACTCCAGCTGTGGTCTAACTAGCATTTTGTACAGCTCCATCATAACCTCCCTGCTCTTATATTCTATGCCTTGGCTAATGAAGGCAAGTATCCTTTTTAACCACCTACCTGTCCTGCTGCCTTCAGGGATCTTTGTACATGCACACCCAGGTCCCTCTGATCCTCTGTCCTTCCTAGGGTCCTACCATTCATTGTGTATTCCCTTGCCTTGTAAGTCCTCCCAAAATGCATCACCTCACACTTTTCAGGGTTAAATTCCATTTGCGACTGTTCTGCCCATCTGACCAACCCGGCTATATCGTCCTGTAGCCTGAGGCTTCCCTCTTCGCTATTTACCACTCCACCAATTTTCATGTCATCTGCAAACTTACTGATCATACCTCCTACATTCATATCTAAATCATTAATGTACACTACAAACAGCAAGGGACCCAGCACCGATCCCTGCAGTACACCACTGGACACAGTCTTCCAGTCACAAAAACAACCTTCGACCATCACCCTCTGCCTCCTGCCACTAAGCCAATTTTGGATCCAATGTGCCAAATTGCCCTGGATCCCATGGGCTCTTACCTTCTTGACCAGTCTCCCATGCGGGACTTTGTCAAAAGCCTTACTGAAGTCCATGTAGACTACATCAACTGCACTACCCTCATCCACACACCTAGTCACCCCCTCAAAAAATTCAATCAAATTGGTTAGACATGATCTCCCCCTGACAAGGCCATGCTGACTATCCTAGATTAATCCTTGCCTCTCCAAGTGGAGACTAATTCTGTCCCTCAGAATTTTTTCCAATAATTTCCCTACCACTGATGTTAGGCTCACTGGCCTGTAATTCCCTGGTTTATCCCTACTACCCTTCTTGAATAATGGTACTACGTTAGCTGTCCCCCAGTCCTCTGGCACCTCCCCTGTGGCCAGAGAGATTCTGAAAATTTGTGTCAGAGCCCCTGCAATCTCCTCCCTTGCCTCACACAGCAGCCTGGGATACATCTCATCTGGGCCTGGGGATTTATCCACTTTTAAGCCCGCTAAAACCACTAGTACCTTCTCCCCAAAAGTGACAGTAAAAGTCAGCTTTTATTTGTTCAGACGGTGAGGTGAAGCATTTAAACAAAAGGAACAGAACTCAAGGTGGATAGGTCACTGCGACCCGATAACTTGCACCTATGGTGTTTAAAGAAGATAGCAGAAGCTCTACCTACAAAATGTTCAACTCTCTTTAAATATGCAATTTGTGCATTGGGACTGGAGGAAGAGCAGGATCAACTGAGTAACTATAGACCAAGTAGTCTAATGTCAATAGTGGGCAAACTTTTAGAATGCATAATTCAAGATCAAAGTAGCAAGCAATCAGAAATGTAGCATAGACTTAATAAAGGCAATTTGTGTTTACAATTTAAGAATTTTTTTTGAAAGAAGTGACCGATTTGTATAAGGGGGATGCAGTAGATGTAACATATATTGATTTTCAGAAAGTATTCATTAAGGTAGCAAACAAAGGGCTTGTCAGAAATATTCAGGCGAATGGCATAAGAGGAAATGTAGCAGCCTGGATAAAAAAGTTAGTTCAAAAGAAAATACTGCGGATGCCAGAAATCTGAAAATCTGATTAAGCACTTTACAGCCTTCTGGACTCAACATCGAGTTCAACAATTTCAGACTATAACCTCGGCCCCTATTTTTTTTCTTTTGTTTCTTTTTTCTTGTTTTTCTCACATGGCAGTTGTCGATCTTTCAGCCATTGCCATTTACACCTCATCTAGAGTCATCTTTTGTTTCTTAACTTGTCCTATTAGGGCAGCACGGTGGCATAGTGGTTAGCACTGTTGCCTCACAGCGCCAGGGACCTGGGTTCGAATCCGGCCTCGGGTGACTGTCTGTGTGGAGTTTGCACATTCTCCCCGTGTTTGCGTGGGTTTCCTCCGTGTGCTCCGGTTTCCTCCCACAGTCCAAAGATGTGCAGGTTAGGTTGATTGGCTATGATAAATTGACCCTTAGTGTTAGGGGGATTAAATACGTGGGGTTACAGGGATAGGGTGGGATATGTGTTGGTGTAGGGGTTACGGGGATCGGGTGGGATATGTGTCGGTGCAGGCTCGATGGGCCGAAATGGCCTCTATCTGCACTGTGGGGTTTCTGTGATTACCATCTCCTTTTGCTTTGCACCATCATCCCTTTTGTCTTTTAATCTCTCCTGCCTTCCATCCTATCACAAACCTTCCCTTTTGTTCTTTCCTCTCCTCCCCCTTTCCCTGCCCCCTACCCTTTCTTAAAAATCTGTCACATTTTTAACTTTTTCCAGTTCTGACGAAGGTTAATCGACCTGAAAGATTAAACTCTGTTTCTCTCTCTGCAGACGCCGCCTGATCTGCTGAGCATTTTCAGCATTTTCTGTTTTTGTTAAAAAAAAGTTGGTTGATGGATAGGAAACAAAGACTTTGGGTAAATATATGTTGCTTGGACTGGAGTTGGGTTGGAAGTAGATCAGGGGGCTGAATGGCATACTCTTGTTCCTATGTACCCTCGGGATTAGTGCTCTGTACACTTTTGTTCTCGGTATTTAAACACAATTAGTTGACAACAGAAAAGTGGGAGATTTGAAAAACAGTGAGGGCAACGGCAAAAGGCTTAATTAAAGAAAGAATTTGCATTTATATAGCCTCTTTTGCGACTTCAGGATGCCCCAAAGCACTTCATAGCTAATGAAGTACTCTTGAAGTGTTGTCGTTGTTGTAATGTAGGAAAACGCAGCAGGCAATTTGCACACAGCAAGATCCCACAAACAGTAATGAGATAATTGGCCAGATAATCTGTTTAAGTGATGTCGGTTGAGGGATACATGTTGGCCAGGACGTTGGGGCGAACTCCACTGCGCTTCTTCAAAAAGTGCTATGAAATTTCTTTACACAGAGGTTTGTATGCTTTGCTACAGGGAATAGTTGAGGCAGAGACCATTATATCCTTTAAGGGAAAGTTGGATTGATATTTGAATCAGAAGATACAAGGCTCAGCGGTGAAAGCAAAGCAGTAGGATTAGTTTTGGATTACTCTAGCAAAATGCTGGCACAGGCATGGGCCTCGATATTTATGGGGAGGCGGGGAGGGAGTGGGGGAGCGTGGTGGGAGGGAGAAATCCGGAAATCCCGTGAACTGCAGAGGTCCTGCCAAATGTACCAAATTTGATAGCCTAGCCGGCAGCACCTACCACACTCCCCCACTCCCTCCCCGCCTCCCCATAACTATCGGTCCCTGGCAATCGAGAGAGATCGGGGCTTGGTGGGGTGGGGGTCAGAGCCTGGCAATGGCGAGGGCTGGAGGGAAAGATCCGGGGTGGGGGAGGGGGGAAGAAGTCGGCCGAATGCGGGGCAGGTCATAGATCGAGGGTTGGAGGGGGGCGGGGGGGTGAGTCGCTGATCGCGGCAGCAAGGAGACGTCGCGATCGGCAGAAGAGAGCCTGAAGGTTTGCTTGAGGGGTTGGGTACAGCTCTCTTGCTTCTCCTGGCCCACAGGGCTGCTATAAAAAGCACTTACCTGCTGGAGCCGGCTGCCCCTGTCTCCATTTCGCTGCCGGGTTTCCGGAACCCTGGGAAACCCGGCTGGCAGCTGTTAAATTTAAATCAACTGTACTCCCAACTGCACTGTGGGAGCCTGACTTAAGAGGAAAGTGAAGTGTCCTGCCTCTCCATGACGGGACACATGCTTACCATGTGACTCGCCACCATAAAAATGGCGGTAGGCACATACATGGTAGGTTGGGGACGCATTCCCTGATTTTTCATTTCTAACCCCACCCCCCTCCCCCAACCTCGACACTCTCCCGCCAGCTGGAGCTGTTCTCCTTGGAGCAGAGAAGGTTAAGAGGAGATTTGATAGAGGTGTTCAAAATCATGAGGAGTCTGGACTGAGTAGATAGAGAGAAACTGTGCCCATTGGCAGAAGGGTCGAGAACTAGAGGACACAGATTTAAGGTGATTGGCAGAAGAACCAAAGGCAACATGAGGAAAAACCTTTTTACTCAGCGAGTGGTTAGGATCTGGAATGCACTGCCTGAAAGGGTGGTGGAGGCAGACTCAATCGTGGCTTTCAAAAGGGAGTTGGATAAGTACCTGAAGGAAACAAAATTGCAGGGCTATGGGGAAAGGGCGGGGGAGTGGGACTAGCTGAAGTGATCTTGCAGAGAGCTGGCACGGGCTCGACGGGCCGAATAAGAACATAAGAAATAGGAGCAGGAGTCAGCCATTCGGCCCCTCGAGGCTGCTCCGCCATTCAATAAGATCATGGCTGATCTTCTACCTCAACTCCACTTTCCTGCATTATCCCCATATCCCTTGATTCCCTTAATATCCAAAAGTCTATCGATCTCTGTCTTGAATATACTCAATGACTGAGCCTCCACAGCCCCCTGGGGTAGAGAATTCCAAAGATTCACCACCCTCTGAGTGAAGAAATTTCTGGCCTTTTTCCGTGCTGTAACCATTCTATGATTCATCATGGGGGAGGAGGTGGGGGGGTGCGGGGTGTGTAATATCGACCCCCTTGAGTCATCAAATAGCTTTGTTTTGTGCTGCAAAGTTCCATGTTGAGATATACAGCCAGAAAGTAGTGTGCAAGTCAAGTTGTTATACTGGGGCATTCACAGTGCTTAGACCTCACTTGAAAACTGTGTTCAGATCTGGCACATGACCAACAAGATATTTAAGCAATGGAAAGGGTGCAGAGAAAAGCATCAAGACCAATCTGAAGTGTCTGGAGGATAAGTTATGAAGAAAAGATTAGAGAAGCTCAGGCTTACAGTAGAGAGAAAGTGGTTAAGGGGTATTCTCATTGATGCATATAAAATATTAACTGGAATAGATTGCTGAGGTTAACCTGGAATATGACTTCAAAGTAAACCAGAAAAGTAGTGAAAAGTCAATTTAAAACAGATAGCAGCAAGAATTTTACTCAAATACTGATAAATGTTTGGAATAGTTCATTTAGTAGAGGGAAAATCATTGGGGTTCTTTAAAAAATATTGGGATGCCACGGCGGGTGAGTAAGCATACAAGACAAATGAGCTTTAATGTTGTTTCATATGATGAGAAAAGCTTATAACGAGATGTCTAGTTTGGCTCTCCATTCGCTGGCCTCCTGAGATGCCGAGTGGAGAAATGAGGTGCCTCCTGCAGCAGATCTTAGGGGAAGGTTGATGTGATGTGTTCCATGGTCTGGGACTCATGGCCATAGTCCCACTTCGGGTCGTCCCTCATCTTCCACTTGTGGAGCAGGTGGCTGTATCGTCCATGCTCTGTGCGGATTGGGTTGAGCGCTGCCCACTGTCTTCAAGGGAGGTCAAAGCCAGGGACCTCTGCTGTTGGGTCAGTGATAAGGTCTCCTACGAATTCCGTCCCTCTAGATAGTGGGTCGATACCACTTGCATGAATATTGGCTGCTGTTTCCGGGAATGGCCGTCGCGATTTTAAGCGCATTCGTGGTGGGCTTTTCAAGTCTCCGTGAATGGGAAGGTCGATGTCGCTCATGATTTTTTTTCATCTCACGGAGCACGGTGGCGTCGCGGCGAATGGCAGGCAGGGCAGTGTGGGGACAGCACCGGGAGCCACTCAGTTGGAGTGGACTTGAGGGTCCCGGACACAGTCCTCACGGCAGCGTTTAGCTGCACGTCCACGATCTTTGTGTGGTGGCTGCAGGACCATGAGGCAGAGCAGTATTCTGCAGCAGAGTAGACCAGGGTCACTGTTGCGGTGCAAAGTGTTCTGGCTGTGCTCCCCCCCCCCCCCCCCCAATGACGTTCCAGCGGGTTTCTGGACCAGGTTCACCCTGGTTTTGACGTTTTGGCCGGTGTTGGTGAGATGGGGCCGATAGGTGAGAGATGGGGAGCTGATGACAACCTACACGCGGTCTCCCTGTGTGCGCTAGTTCACCAAGAACTTGCCAGCTAATGTCATCGAGAAGATGACCGAACGCCCGAAAGCGGCCTCCTGCTCTGAATAGCATGAGCTTTAATGAGCCGAATAGACTTTTCTCAAACTTGACTTTTATGTTCTTATGACTCTGCAGTCTGTTAATGAAAGAGGAGTGAAACCCCTTCCCGTCGGTTGTTCACATCTGTTTCACAGTGCAGTATAACTCCAGTTCGCCCGAATACAGCAGGATGATGTCAGGAGTCCCAGCACCAATTTATGGGCTGTTTCTACTTAGGGGAGTCCAGGGTTGTTTTATTCCAAAATGGATTACATGTGCTTTCTCTGCAATTTCAAACAGATTTCCAAGCTGCTTTACATGATGTGCACATGAATCATAGAGATTTGCAACACAGTAGGTTACGGCATTTCAAGTGCATATCCAAGTACTTTTTAATGTGATGAGGGTCTCTGTCTCTACCATCCTTTCAGGGAGTGAGTTCCAGACCCCCACCACCCTCTGGGTGAAAATCTAGTGTTTTAAACAGTTCAAGCATAACCTCCCTGCTCTTATATTCTATGCCTCGGCTAATAAAGGCAAGTATCCCATATGCCTTCGTAACCACCTTATCTACCTGTCCTGCTACCTTCAGGGATCTGTGGACATGCACTCCAAGGTCCCTCTGATCTTCTGCACCTCAGTGTCCTACCATTTATAGTGTATTCCCTTGCCTTGTTCGCCCTCCCCAAATGCATTACCTCACACTTGTCCAGATTGAATTCCATTTGCCACTGTTCTGCCCATCTGACCAGTCCATTGATATCTTCCTGC
This sequence comes from Somniosus microcephalus, assembly GCF_052327205.1. NCBI lineage: Eukaryota > Metazoa > Chordata > Chondrichthyes > Squaliformes > Somniosidae > Somniosus > Somniosus microcephalus. Next base: position 26,323,309 of record NC_140997.1, on the reverse strand, counting down.
AGTCTACAGCTTTCTTCTTCATTATCAACCACACAGCCGATTTTAGTATCATCTGCAAACTTCTTAATCATACTTCCTACATTCAAGTCCAAATCATTGATATATACCACAAAAAGCAAAGGATCCAGTACTGAGCCCTGCGGAACCCCACTGGAAACAGCCTTCCAGTCACAAAAACACCCTTCGACCATTACCCTTTGTTTCCTGCCTCTGAGCCAATTTTGGATCCAACTTACCACTTTGCCTTGGATCCCATGGACTTTTACTTTCGTGACCAGTCTGCCATGTGGGACCTTATCAAAAGCCTTGCTAAAATCCAGATAGACTACATCAAATGCACTACCCTCATCAACCCTCCTTGTTACCTCCTCAAAAAATTCAATCAAGTTAGTCAGACACGACCTTCCCTTAACGAATCTATGCTGACAGTCCCTGAATAATCCATGTTTTTCTAAATGAAGATTTATCCTGTCCATCAGAATTTTTTCCAATAATTTTCCCACCACCGAGGTTAGGCTAACTGGCCTGTAATTACTTGGTCTATCCCTTTCTCCCTTTTTAAAAAACGGTCTCCCTTTTGAATGATCGTGCACCGTCACAACTATGCACTGGTAAATTCTAGGACACATAACTGGCTTTGGTATCACTAAAAAAATACTGCAAGAGTTGAGTAACTGGCATCCAACCACTGCACATGCAAATTCCTACCAGTCTCAGAGCAGTCTCATGCAGTATAACTGCAGTTTAGAGTCAATGAAATATGGAGGTGCTGAAAGAAAAACGGTGAGAAACTACTATTTAAAAAATGTATATAAATAAATGCAAATATATTGTGTTATTTATTCAGGATGTGACTGCTGGTTATGCAATTGCCATTGTCCATATGTTGTGCTGAGGTTATCTCTCTGGTTTGAGCAGGTGCCAGGGTGCTTTTGGAGGGATTTGAATATATTTCGAGGCTATTTAAATATCGCCCAATGGCCAGGCTGAGGGGGAGGATCCATGCACAGTGAAGTTAGAGCGAGTTAAAATGATCATCATGTTGGAATCAGGCAGGTTGCAAACTGAGAGGCAAAATAAGCAGCTTGGAGCGGAGAGATGAGGGGGGGCGTTAGTTCAAAACCTCTGCACATCCCTTCAGAAATATAAATGAGGGGTGGGAAAGAAGAGCTGGTGACTTGGAGATATTGGAGGGTCCCAATCGCTTGAAAGGTCCCAGCCCTGTTGCATGGATAAGACTGAGACCAAGTTTTGAAGGCAATTTTTTTTTTTTTTAAAGAAGCATTTTTTTTAAAAAAAAGTAAGAATTAAAAAGCATGTTTCCAAAGTTTGCCCCCGTTTTTCTGAGCAGGAAGCCGACCCATGGGATGTTGTAGCTGGAGTGCCTGGTTTCACCTCGGCTTTTGGAGGGTTCAGTCGAAGGCGCCGCTGCTCCTGACCATGATCATAGTCTTCACCTATTTTGTCTACTGTCTGACGGGCTACTGCGAGACCATGCCGAGCCCCCTCCCCGCGTCCCCCCAGCGCCGCGACACCCGGGCCGGCCAGCCCAAGTTGGAGGGTGACTCGGGACGATACCAGAGCGCCGAGCCGCAGGAGCCCGACCGCACTCTGGCTCACCCCACCTCCGAGGACCAGGCGGCCGCCGGCGGGCTGAGCGGAGCCGGCTGGAATATCTCGGTTTTCAACAATTTCGGGAGTAAAAAGTTTCCCCAGGCCGTCATAATCGGGGTGAAGAAAGGGGGCACCAGGGCTCTGCTGGAGTTTTTGCGGATCCATCCGGATGTCAGAGCCGTGGGGGCTGAACCGCATTACTTCGATAGAAATTACGAAAGGGGACTGCACTGGTACAGGTACTGAGCCTCCGCGCTACACCCCATTCACACATCTCTTGCACTCGTTTCTAGATAGTGAGCTGCCCCCCCACCCGATAATATTAATTGGCGTTAAAAGAGAATAAAGCTTAAAAAAAACTTGATCTGTATATAACAATCCTGCTTTGATCTCAACAGGAACCACACATCTATGACATTAATCTACCGCAGCCTCCTAATAGTTATGAAATTTAAAATATTTATTTTGCCAAGCAGCAGTATTGCTCTCTGAGACAGCCTTATTAATATGGATGCAAATCCTTTATATGTTAAATAGAATTCTTTGCTGTTTCGCCTATATTTGTATATATGTTACTAGATCTGTGTGAAAGGGAGATTCTGCTCTTCAGGTACATTTTTATATTGTATTGTGTGTGTGTGTATACATATAAAAAATTTGCCTGAAGAAACATATTATCTCCTTTCTACAGACTGAGCCATGGTTTCCTTGCCAAAGTAGTAATCCTTACACAGGATAAACTAAGGAAGGAGAGAGGCTTTACATTTGTTTTAAACTCATGATTGGTAGAAATTGTGAAATGTAATTGGGTGAATATTAATTCGAGACATTCTGCTTCATATAGTATTGGCACAAATATGATATTTAATCTTTTAATTTTTTTTTATATATATAAGAAAATCTGTTTTTTTGAAAACACGCAGTAAAACCCAGCACTTCAATCCTGCTTTTGATTTAAACAGGAACCACATATCAATGAAATTAATCTACTGCAACCTCTTTTTAAGAGTTATGAAATCTGAAATATTTATTTTGCCAAGCAGTAGTATTGCGCTCTGGGACAGCCTTATTAATATGGATGCAAATGCTCTCTATGTTTAAATAGAATTCTTTCCTGTTTTACCTACTTAAAAATAAGACAACTAGACAAGTCTCATCATTGACATTCTGAGTGGCACATACACGCATTGGTAATTGGACCTATTGTTACAGCTAAAAATAAAATCAATCTTTCAGGCATGTTCAGGGTCAGGACTGCACAGCATTACATTTTAACCTTAAAATAAGAATTCATTACTTTCATACTCTGTGACCCATCTATAAGGTTTAGCAGGGAGAATGTCTTAATTCTAACAATTATATTCTGATTGAAGAGGACTGATATAGTTACAGGACTAGATACTCTATTTCTAGTTAAAGTTGCATGTAAAATATACAGAATCTAATGCAGCTGCCTTTGAATATTTTGTTTCAACAGTAATGAAGATGTGCAAAAGGTTTTAATTTAAGAATGATAACTTTCAAAAATCCATGTTAAGGAACACCCTCCTTAACCAATTCCTCTCCTTAGACATTGGTGTTGTATAAAACAGTTCAGAATTCTTGCCGCTTATATTTAGGGGGCACAGCACACATGATGGGTAAAATAATGATTATTTGGCGTTTGAGAATGGATCTATCCTGAAAGTCATTATGCTGCCATATAAATAAGAAAAACAAATCTCTTATTAGATGCAGTATATGGATAAGGCAGTAGGGATACCCAGAGCTCCACCAGTGAGATTCAATGGAATATAACTTGGAGGGAATGGAAAACGTGTTGGCACTGAGAGCAGCAGCAAAATGATACCAGATCCTTATTATTCATATACTCACAACAGTAGCTAACAATGCTGCTGGAATCTTGACTGGTTTTACAGTCGACTCTCTATACAATGCTGTCTTTGTGATCATGCAAAATTGTGTTCTAGCAAGATGTGTCTCTGTGTTAGACAAGATGTTTCAGAATCAGTTCTGTATTGATGAAAGTACCGTAGCAAGCCCTGTCATATTGGAGGTGATGGTATTTTAGTTTAGCGCGTGCTACAGTAAAGGTCTGCTGTAACATGCAGTGATATAAATGTTTAAGTGTGACTAGATTGCATAAGAGAGAATTTTTCAAGTTATTGGACCACAAATGTCGTCACCTAGTCTGCAACAGGAAGGGTTGGTCAGAGCATTATGAATGTACGTGTTTTATGTGGGAAATTATGTTATACTTCGGAAGGATTGCAAGGTAGTAATCTCGTCGAGTTAGAGTCATGAACTGCGAGAGAAAAGCTCAAGTGTTTTGTAACCATCATCTCCGCTCCGGTTACAACCTCGAAGTCATTCCCCTGTATCCATTAGTTTTTACAGCGTATTCATGGGCCATTATTTTCTCATTGTGGGTGTGTATTTTTACTGGTGGCAGGTGTTACAGTGGCCAGTCTCCATTTGTACAATATGTATGGTAGTGTCTGCGCTGAAGGACCATGAAGTAATCACTGCAAGTTTATCTGCAAGGCGGTTCACAGTTGCAATTAATACTGGGAGATACTCCGCTTGGTGTGTATTGTATTATTAAACAGACAGAAAATATAACGTCACCTTTACTATATAATAAGTGGCTTTCAAAAGATGCAAATATTTCTGCCGCACAGCAGCTTTTTGTGTACTTTTGATAAATATTAAAGTATACTGAAGTATGGATCATGGTATTCAGAAAATAAATGTTAAGAATTACAGTCTACATTTATTTTGGTTTTGAAATCATTTCCCCATATTCAATGATTTAAAAAAATATAAACTGAAACAAGATGTCTATTTTGTGCGATATTCTGAGGCTACTAATCATTCGGATATGATTTCCAATAAAATCCATTTATTTCTGGAAAAATGCAGAAACCTCTTCTCATTATCCACTGTCAAAATGTCAGAGCTGCAGTCTCAAAGACTGGGAAAATTAATTGCCCAAAGGGTTAATACAAGCCTAGGAGAATAGGTGGTCTTGTCTACTCACTGGCATTTTGATTTAAAAGGAAAAGTATGGGCATTACACTTTACAGCCTAACCTTTTCATGTCCATATAAAATGATTACTTTTGAGCTCCTGAGATACCAATCACTTAGCAAATGTGTTCTAACCAGTGACATTCCTATTTAATTGCCACAGTACAGTCGCAAAACTCCCATCTTTCCTCATAATTACGAAATTGTGACTTTCGTGGAATTTTAAAACTCAGTTAGAAGGAGTGATTGAAAAATGTGCATAATATAGGTCTATGTCTATCTGTCTGTTAATAAATATATATCTCCATCCACACTCAAGAGTTTTCATTGTGTTTTAAAGGATCTATGTCATCTTGTAATGGGATTTTGTGGGTAGGGATAGACTATCCTTAAAGCCCCTGTGATGTGTTCTGAGGTAAAAGTTTGTACTGCAGATGGGGTAAAGTCCAAAACAAAATTATTTGATCTGCTTTCCTCCTTCTGATTGTCGCTGCATTAAGTTTCAAGAGTCGGCCGATAAATTCTCTCATTGCTGATTTCTAACAAAAGATCTTGTGTTATTTTGCAAAACTTGTCTGTGAAAATGAATGGCGTGGACGGTGTTTTATTATAAAACTATGCCGTTGAAAACTTTTTTGGGATATGCCTTTCAGAGGGACATGTTCCCAATTTTAAGAAAACACAGCCTGGTAATGGTTTTTAAAAAAAAAACTCTGCCTTCACATATGATTCAGTCACTTCGAGCAAACTCCCATGCCTCTGTTTCGATAGAATTTTTACTTTACTTAAAATGAGGCGTATCAAATTTTTAGCATCTTTTGTTGGCGACGTTTAAAAGGTGTCTTTTAAGTGATTTTTTTTTCATTCACCATTTGCATCCAGCTGCAATTTTACAGGCAGATAAATCTTGCCCAGGAAGACGGAAGAATTGTGAGGTGAACTTTTGACATAATTGAATTTGTTAGAACATAGCATTAGCCATCCTTACAAATTCAACACTCAGACACTGACACAAGTGCGCCTTAACAGCCTTGGCACTATAATGTTCATAAAAATTACTTTTACAGTGTTTGAAATGTTGATACATTCTTACACGAATTCTAATTGACATTTCATATCAATATAGTTTAACACAAACTGCTCTTGTTATTAAATGTAGATTTTCGGCGTGCAATTTGCAATGTGATCTCTGACACTGAGTCAGTTAGGGTTAGATATTGACACTAATCAAATAGATAATGTTTGCTGAAAGGCCTTTCCTTTGATTATACAGTGCTGTGTTCAGGACTCTTGCATGTTTAGAAGTGCAGAGCATTAACAGCCTATTTTCTTGTATAGCGCGTCTGATAGAAAGGCACCCTCAATCCATCAAATGTAAATTTTTATATAAATTTGAATTTAATTGCAAACACTAGTCTGTTTTGCAAATTATATATAGACATGTGCATAATACAAAGTAGAAAAAGGGCTCCCCCCCCCCGCCATGTTATAAGCTTCTGAGATCTGAGCACTGTCAGTGGGAGGCACCAATGCCAAGCCCCAAGTGGGGTCCAGGCACTTGAATCCTTGTGTAGAGGGGATGAAGAAAAATTGAGATGTCACCGTTCTGTTTCTGTGCACCCCCTAGTGGTCAGTCACAGAGCAGCACTGGAAGAGGCCTGGAATAAGACTGCCTGGCTACTCTCCCAGTAAGAAAAGTGATCCCTTTTTAAACTGCACATTAGGAGAGCTGCGAAAAGAAGCAACCAGGTGCCAAGGCTGGTATTCAGGAAGGATTAGACCAAATGAGTCAAAGATTCAGCCGAAGAAGGTCCTATTTTATAAACTTAATGAGTATTGATCTTTCCTGAGTTAGCTAATCTGAGCCGAGATGATGTTGGGGCCACTGCCTTTGCCTCAGCATCGTGAAGCAGGCAGGAGAAAAAATAATGAGCCAGTGTTGCTCCTCCTGACTGTTATGCAGTGACCCTGCTGGAGAATGCACGTGTAGTTACATGGCGTAAACACCGGGCTGAGTGCAGCTATGATGATTGCCAGGGTCAGCTTGCCCGCACTTGCTATCTAGGCTCGTGTATGAAGAATTTTTTTTTTCTTGATCATAGGAGATGGGCGTCGCTGGCAAGGTCAGCATTTATTGCCCATCCCGAATTGCCCTTGAGAAAGTGGTGGTGAGCCGCCTTCTTGAACCGCTGTAGTCCAAGTGGTGAAGGTCCTCCCATGGTGCTTGTAGGGAGGGAGTGCCAGGATTTTGCCCAGTGACGATGAAGGATCAGCAATATACTTCCAAGTCAAGATGGTGTGTGACTTGGAAGGGAACTTGGAGGTGGTGGTGTTCCCATGCACCTGCTGCCCTTGTCCTTCTAAGTGGAAGAGGTCGTGGGTTTGGGAGGTGCTGGCGAAGAAGCCTTGGCGAGTTGCTGCAGTGCATCTTGTAGATGGTACACACTGCAGCCACGGTACGCCGGTGGTGGAGGGACTGAATGTTTAAGATGGTGGATGGGGTGCCAGTCAAGCGGGCTGCTTTGTCTTGGATGGTGTCGAGCTTCTTGAGTGTTGTTGGAGCCGCACTCATCCAGGCAATTGGGAGTATTCCATCACACTTCTGACGTGCCTTGTAGATGGTGGAAAGGCTTTGGGGAGTCAGCAGGTGAGACACTCGCTGCAGAATACCTAGCCTCTGACCTGCTCTTGTTACCACAGTATTTATGTGGCTGGTCCTGTTAAGTTTCTGGCCAATGGTGATCCCCAGGATGTTGGTGGTGGGGGATTCGGCGATGGTAATGCCGTTGAATGTCAAGGGGTGGTGGTTAGACGCTCGCTTGTTGGAGATAGTCATTGCCTGGCACTTGTGTGGCGTGAATGTTACCTGCCACTTATCAGCCCAAGCCTGAATATTGTCTTGGTCTTGCTGCATGCGGGCATGGACTGCTTCATTATCTGAGGAGTTGTGAATGGCGCTGAACACTGTGCAGTCATCAGCGAACATCCCCACTTCTGACCTTATGATGGAGGGAAGGTCATTGATGAAGCAGCTGAAGATGGTTGGGCCTAGGGCACTGCCCTGAGGAACTCCTGCAGCAATGTCCTGGGGCTGTGATGATTGTTCTCCAACCACCACAACCATCTTCTTTTGTGCTAGGTACGACTCCAGCCAGTGGAGAGTTCCCCCCCACCCCGATTCCCATTGACTTCAGTTTTACTGGGGCTCCTTGATGTCACACTCGGTCAAATGCTGCCTTGATGTCAAGGGCAGTCAGTCTTGCTGGAATTCAGCTCCTTTGTCCATGTTTGGCCCAAGGCAGTAATGAGGTCGGGAGCCGAGTGGTCCTGGCGGAACCCAAACTGGGCATCAGTGAGCAGGTTATTGGTGAGTAAGTGCTGCTTGATAGCACTGTCGACGACACCTTCCATCACTTTGCTGATGATTGAGAGTAGACTGATGGGGTGTTAATTGGCTGAATTTGTCCTGCTTTTTGTGGACAGGACATACCTGGGCAGTTTTCCACATTGTCGTATAGATGCCAGTGTTTTAGCTGTACTGGAACAGCTTGGCTAGAGGTGCGGCTAGTTCTAGAGCACAAATCTTCAGCACGACAGCCAAGCTGTTGTTGGGGCCCACAGCATTTGCTGTATCCAGTGCGCTCAGTTGTTTCTTGATATCACGTGGAGTGAATCGAATTGGCTGAAGACTGGCTTCTGTGATGGTGGGGACCTCAAGAGGAGGCCGATATGGATCATCCACTCAGCACTTCTGGCTGAAGATAGTTGCGAATGCTTCAGCTTTGCCTTTTGCACTCGTGCTGGGCTCCACCATCATTGAGGATGGGGATATTCATGGAGCCTCCTCCTCCCGTTAGTTGTTTAATGGTCCACCACCATTCACGACTGGATGTGGCAGGACTGCAGTGCTTTGATCTAATCTGTTGATTGTGGGATCGCTTAGCTCTGTCTATGGCATTCTGCTTCCGCTTTTTAGCATGCATGTAGTCCTGTGTTGCAGCTTCCCCAGGTTGGCACTGCATCTTTCGGCATGCCTGGTGCTGCTCTTGACATGCTCTTCTACACTCCTTATTGAACCAGGGTTGATCCCCTGGCTTGATGGTAATGGTAGAGTGAGGGTTATGCCGGGCCATGAGGTTACAGATTGTGGTGGAATACAATTCTGCTGCTGCTGATGGTCCACAGTGTTATGTATTGTGTGTTCTATTGTGTGTTCTCCTCCCACCTGTGGTGGCGCTGTCACAGGAGATAAATGGTTGGGTGTTCTCTGTTAAGTTTAGCTCTCTTTGTTCGGAACTTGCCAGAACTTCCTTTCCTTCCAATAAAGCACTTCATGTTTGAATCTCTGAGTTCTGAATCCTAAATTGTATCTAGGTAGAAAGGTACCGACATAACAAGTGGCAACGAGGAGCGGACGAATCTGCGTACTTTACGGGTGCAGTGAGTAAACAGAAAATTTAATTTGAAACGTGAGATGGCTACTATATTAGGAAATATCGGTGATTTTGATGAAAATGTGGAGCAATGGAGCGCTTATACAGAACGTTTTGACTATTTTGTATTGGCGAATGCGGTGCCTACCTTTTTGAGTGTAATCGGGCCGAAGACATTCAATTTACTTCGCAGCCTCGTGCAACCAGATAAGCCAGGAACTAAAACATATAAGCAACTAGTGGAAATTCTTGGAGCACATTTTTCACCAAAACCTCTGGTTATTGCTGAGAGATTTAGATTTCATAAACGGAATCAAGAGGAGGGGGAATCAGTGACGATGTTTATTGCTGCTTTAAAAAGGTTGTCGGAACACTGCCAGTTCAAGGAGGTGCTGAATGACACCATTAGAGACAGACTTGTGTGTGGTCTGCAAAATGCAGCCACACAGAAGCGCCTTCTTACTGAGGACAACCTTACTCTTGAAAAGGCCATTGAAGTTAGTGTCTCCATGGAGATGGCGGAAAAGGAGGCTCACCAGTTGAGTTCAACAGGGAGAGTTCACAAGGTGTCGTCTGAGCCTAAAGGTGCGCGGAACGGCACATGTTACCGTTGTGGGAAAACGGGCCGTCACGCTAATGACTGCTGGTGTACGGAGCTGGAATGCCGAAATTGTGGCAAAAAGGGTCACATTGAACGCACCTGTAGAGGTAAAAAAAGAACAGACAGAGCTGGGAAGCATGGAAGCAAAATGTCTGTATTTGGACAAGAGAGGAAAAAGAGTGTTCATTCAGTGCAGTATGATGGAACAAGCAAAACAGAGGGGAGCGACACCTCTGAGGAGGAAGAGGTGCACATACTGACGGTTGCAGGTGATTTAAATGGCTACTGGGTGTCACCACTGGTGGAGGGACAATCAGTGCGGATGGAGGTGGACACAGGCGCGGCTGTGTCCCTTGTTTCAGACACTGTCTACAACAAAATGCTAAAGCATCTTACCCTTCAGCCAACAAACATTGTGCTAAAGACGTATACCGGCGAACCTGTGGCCATGAGAGGCGTCATTGAGGTGACAGTTAAATTGAACGGACAGACTGCAAAACTGCCACTATATGTGGTAAAGGGAAATTACTCATCGCTACTGGGACGTGCGTGGCTAGAGAAAATCACGCTGGACTGGCCTGCAGTCCGCATGATGTCAAAAGGGGAGTCAGGTCTGACTGCAGTGTTAAACAAACATGCAGAACTCTTCAATGGGGAACTTGGGAGCATGAAAAAGATCAGCGTGAGACTGGACATTAAACCTGACAGCAAGTCAAAGTTTCACAAAGCCCGACCTGTATCCTATGCAATTAGGCCAAAAGTTGAGGCTAACTTGGAGGCCTTAGTCGAGAATGGAGTCTTGGACCCTGTGAGCATGAGCAAATGGGCCACACCCATTGTTCCTGTCCTGAAAAAGGATGGATCTGTTCGAATCTGCGGGGATTTTAAAGTGACTATTAACCCGGTGCTGTCTGCGGAACAGTACCCTCTTCCCCTCATTGATGATCTTTTTACGGGCCTGGCCGGAAGGCAAAAGTTCAGCAAAATAGACTTATGCCAGGCTTATCTACAAATGCATGTCGATGACAAATCAAAGGAGCTGCTGACAATTGTGACACACAAGGGGCTATACAGGTACTGCCGCCTTCCGTTTGGAATTATGTCGGCCCCTGCTCTATTCCAAAGGGCAATGGATCAGATTTTGAGTGGACTGCCAGGAGTCCAGTGCTACCTGGACGACATCCTTGTCACTGGGACAAATGAGGAGGATCACCTTCTGAACTTGGATGCGACACTACAACGACTGAAAGAGTACGGACTCAGAGTTCGTAAAGACAAATGTGAATTCTTTCAGTCTTCAGTTGAGTACCTGGGGCATGTTATTGACGCTACTGGCCTGCATAAGGCGCCGTCAAAGGTCAAGGCGATCGTGGAGGCCCCAGCACCCCAGAATGTGAGCCAGTTACGTTCATTTCTGGGGCTACTTAACTACTATGGGAAGTTTATTCCAGACTTAGCAACATTGCTGAAGCCGTTACATCAGTTGCTATGTCAAGGCAAAACATGGAAATGGACTGAACTGTGCAACGAAGCTTTCGCCCAAGCAAAGAAAGCATTGCTGAAATTGGAGGTCCTGACACACTTCAACCCAAAGCTGCCCGTGCAGCTAGCATGTGATGCATCACCATATGGTGTGGGAGCAGTCATATCCCACATCATGCCTTCGGGTGAAGAGAAACCTATCGCCTTCGCATCACACACCTTGAACAAGGCCGAGAGTAACTATGCGCAGATCGAGCGCGAGGCCTTGGGAATCGTTTTTGGAATTCGAAAATTTCATCAGTACCTGTTTGGGAGAAGGTTCACACTCCTGATGGACCACCGTCCATTGACTTCAATCTTCGGGCTCCACACCGGAATTCCGTTTCTCGCTGCAAGCAGGATGCAAAGGTGGGCTTTACTGTTGTCAGGACACACATACAACATCAAATATCACAAATCAGACTTGCACGGCAACGCAGACGGTCTCTCGAGGCTACCCTTGCCTGTTACTCCCCCAGAGCCTCGTCAGATAGACATCTTCTACTTTAGACAAGTGGAGGGAGCACCTGTCACTGCAGTTCAGGTGCGAAGGTACACCCGCAACGATCCAGTCCTGTCTGAGGTAATGGACGATGTCATTCGAGGGAGAGCTATAGGAGATTCTCCTAGTTCGAAACCTTACGTTTCAAAAATAAATGAGCTCTCCGTCCAGGCAGGTTGTCGTCTTTGGGGACGCCGTGTCATCATTCCGCCACCTCTGAGGGAACCTATACTGCAGCAACTTCATACAGGCCACAGTGGGATGGTTCGGATGAAGGAAATGGCAAGAAGCTACTTCTGGTGGCCAGGTCTCGATGGGAATATTGAGGAGAAAGCCAAAACATGTTCCCCATGTCAAAGGGTCCGGAATGTTCCACAGCTGGCAACCCTACACCCCTGGGATTGGCCTGCAGAAGCGTGGCAGCGAGTACATGTGGACTTCGCCGGTCCTTTCGAAGAGAAGATGTTTATGGTGGTTGTGGACGCTCGTAGCAAGTGGCCGGAGGTCGCTGTGATGAGGTCTACCACGGCAGAGAAAACAATTGAGAAACTTGGTGAGATGTTCAGCCGTTATGGCTCACCGGAACAACTCGTAAGTGACAACGGTCCACAATTTGTATCACAGGAGTTTGCAACCTTCCTGCATGTGAATGGTGTCCAACACATCAGGTCTGCGCCCTATCATCCCTCTACTAATGGCCAGGCAGAAAGGTTTGTGCAAACTTTGAAGCACGCCTTGACGGCATCGCAAGGTCAGGGCTCAATCCACCAACGTCTGAACAGCTTCCTGTTGTCCTACAGGAACGAGCCGCATGCCACAACCAAAACTTCCCCCGCTTCGCTCATGATGAAGAGACAGTTGCGGACAAGTTTTGACTTACTCAAACCACCAAGGGCAGAACAGGTTGTCCATCGTCAACAACAAGCTCAAATTGAAAAGAGAGAGAAAAGAGCCAAGGAGAGACGGTTTTATCCTGGAGAGCACGTCCTAGCTCGAAACTACAACACTGGACCGAAATGGGTTCCTGCTACAGTGATCGCGCAGACGGGCCCTGTGTCTTACACGGTTGAGACTGCTGAGGGCGTCGTCTGGAGAAGACACACAGATCAACTGTTGCTAGGAGCAGAGACAGCCACAGAGGCTCCAACAGCTGGTTGGCCTGAACTGTTTCCGGATGATACCGCAAACCAGCATCCTTTGCCACAGTGCTCTTCTCCAACACAGGAAGTCAAAGAGACTGTTCCACCTGTGCAAACTCCTGGCTTTCGACTGACACAGGCACCTTCTCCATCCAGGCCTGTGTCAATACCTACTGCTGTGGAAGCCAGCGATGACTGCCGGTATCCTGTCAGAGAGCGGCGGCCTCCAAGACGCTTGGATCTGTAGACTTAGTGACTTACCCACAAGACTGGGGCAGAATAAACCCCAGGGTAAAGTCAGGGTTTGAGGCAGTCTACCTCTACCCTAGGTTCGTTGAGTGCATTGAAAGTAACTTACCTGTTGAGGAATAATGTGGACCTTCCATTTAAGAGGGGAGGAAATGTTATGTATTGTGTGTTCTATTGTGTGTTCTCCTCCCACCTGTGGTGGCGCTGTCACAGGAGATAAATGGTTGGGTGTTCTCTGTTAAGTTTAGCTCTCTTTGTTCGGAACTTGCCAGAACTTCCTTTCCTTCCAATAAAGCACTTCATGTTTGAATCTCTGAGTTCTGAATCCTAAATTGTGTCCAGGTAGAAAGGTACCGACACAACACACAGCGCCTCATGGATGCCCAGTTTTGAGCTGCTAGATCTGTTCTGAATCTATCCCATTTAGCATGGTGGTAGTGCCACTCAACACAATGGAGGGTGTCCTCAGTGTGAAGACGGGACTTCATCTCCACAATGACTGTGCGATGGTCACTGCTACCAATGCTATCATGGACAGGTGCATCTGTGACAGGTAGATTGGTGAGGATAAGGTTCAAGTAGGTTTTTCCCTCGTGTTGGTTCTCTCACCACCTGTCGCAGGCCCAGACTGGCAGCTATGTCCTTGCTGTTTGACGGAGGGACAAGGAGGGCTGTTGGCATCTGAGGAGCACCAGCATAATTCAGAGGAAGGATGAAAAGAAAACGAAAGCTGGCTATAGGTGCATGCAAGCCCAATACTCCTAATTGTTGGGACACGCCATAATGATTCAACATGTGGTAAACCAGAAATGATGCATAATTAATGTTATTAAAATACACTATTTGCAAATGTTAGCGGGACAATCCCAACTGTTGGTGTTCTATGCAATAAAAATGGCACGCGGGATGGGTATGTTGTGGTTCTGGGTTAGCAAGGCTTCAACCACATGGGAAGGTCGAATGAGCCAGCTCCAGATTCGTGTAAAATGTCTGAATTGTCTGCTCACCAAAACCCCTGGCATCCAGAGGTACAATGACAACTGGAGCTGAGCCAAGTGCTTGCTCATCATGTCAAATTTGCTTCTGTGATTCTAATGATTTCGGATTTAGCTGTAAGCTGAGGGCCATTTCCAGGCAAACTGGATATATGAACTGAAGCTGCTTTGCTCATCGTGATGTTGGCAAGTTCAAGATACAAGACTTGGGGGTAAAAGCAAATACAAGATATCGATCACGTGGCTGGTTGCTGGGATTTACAAGATTTCTCGCTTTAATGAGTTGGGCTTTATTCATTTGAGGTACCTAGAAATCTGTAACTTTTTGTAAAGCTTTATATTAAAAATAATAGCAGTAATAGACAATCTGATACAGTCTGATCGTTCAAAGTTGTTTTTGTGGTGATAAAAATGAAATTGTCTAATAATTTAAATTGAGCAACATAATTAATACAAAGTGGGAATTTAATGCTTAAAAAATCAGTTAATTTGAATTAAGCAATGTTAAATTAAGATCAGTAGCCCATATCTCCAGCTTCCCTTTTAAATAAAAATGATGAAATGGAACAAACAGCAGAAATGAGAGCAGTTAACTTATGTTGAAATGTAAAAATGAAATGGAATTATACCACTAATGGTTATATCGAGTTGTAGGAGTCTTAGAAAAGAAGATCCATTTTTTTGGTTGAAATACAATATTGAGAAACCAATATTATAATTTATGAGGCAATCTCTCTTATTACACAGCTTTCTTCAAGACTTATTATCGATTTAAATGGTTGCGTTATTGATAGATTGATGGGACTAATGATACCCGTATAGTTATTTCTTCTGGATTCCAGTATAGATTGAGTGAAATGTTCTGCTGACTCTGAAACGGAGAGCTTAAAGTCGGGCTGATGAAATGGTTGTGTGTGTGAATGTGCAGTCTCACTTGTTAACATCGTCACTCATTACTATTACCTGTCAATAGGCTGTTAAGCAGGAGTTCCTAAGCCATTGGGTTATTCAGTCCTCTGCCAATAACAGTTGGGCTGTTCGACATGAGTAATTCAGCAAGAGTGACAAAGTAAAATCTCTTGGGGGTTTGTAACTGTTGGAGAATAAGCTTGCAGTAGTTGTAGCCGGATTCCATGGTCAGGGGCCGGAGTATCTAGGATCCGTGGTCGGGGGCCGGAGTATCTGGGATCTGTGGTCGGAGGCCGGAGTATCTGGGATCTGCGGTCGGGGGCCGGAGTATCTGGGATCTGTGGTCGGGGGCCGGAGTATCTGGGATCTGCGGTCAGGGGGCCGGAGTATCTGGGATCCGTGGTCGGGGGCCGGAGTATCTGGGATCTGCGGTCAGGGGGCCGGAGTATCTGGGATCCGTGGTCGGGGGCCGGAGTATCTGGGATCTGCGGTCAGGGGGCCGGAGTATCTGGGATCCGTGGTCGGGGGCCGGAGTATCTGGGCTCCGTGGTCGGGGGCCGGAGTATCTGGGATCCGTGGCCGGGGGCCGGAGTATCTGGGATCCGTGGCCGGGGGCCGGAGTATCTGGGATCCGTGGTCGGGGGCCGGAGTCTCTGGGATCCGTGGTCGGGGGCCGGAGTCTCTGGGATCCGTGGTCAGGGGCTGGAGTAGCCGGGATCCATGCTGGGAAAATATTGCCGTTTGTGGGAGCTTGCTGTGTGAAAATTGGCTGCCGCGTTTCCTACGTTACAACGGTGACTACACTTCAAAGTACTTAATTGGCATTAAAGTGCTTTGGGATGCCATGAGGTCGTGAAAGGCGCTATATAAATGCAAGTCTTTCCTTTCGTGGTCAGGGACTGGAGTAGTTGAGCACTTAAGGCAGAAAAGTGAAATTGTGTTTAATATCCAAAAGCGATTCAGCGATTCCTAACATTTTCTCAACTTTCAAGGTATTAGAAGTTAGTTTGGAGCAGGACATGTGAGGAAGAGGCACAACAGTGCGGCTCGCAGTGCTGGAACTTCTCTTCAATTCCAGAGCATAGAGCATGACCCTGCTTTCAGGAGGGAATAGTGGAGAGCAGAAGCCAGGCTTCTTTATCACCGGAAGGGGACTCGCTCTCGGCCATTCTGTTGCCCTTCCTAGTGGTTGTGTAAGAGCAGTATTGGTAATAGCTTAAAATGGGTCTCAACCAGGGAATGGTGTGTGTCTTATGAGACCTAAAGAGGAGGGGAAGAGAATAAGCGAACTTGAAAATGGGGGGAGAGGGAAAAAAATACAAACGCAAAGAAAACCTTGTTTTATGTTTATAGATTTTCTTTAAAACCAATTTCCGTGTTTTTTTTTTAGCTCTTTCCGTTTGAAGGTGAAATTCACCCTGCCAATAATTGTAGCAAGAAAGGGAGTATTGTAGGAACATGGGTTCCTAACTAAAAGACTGAGTTCTACTCAGGCGATCAAACAAAATGAACTTTAATGAAACAAACAGGCTTTAACAAGAAACTGCAGGATAACATCGAATGTAGGTCTGCTCTCTCTGGAGGCTCCACGAGGACTGCCCCTGCAGTCCTGTGGCTGACGTCATGACGTCATCATGTTTTCCCGCCAGTGGGGGATCACGTGATGAACGGCGTGACGTCATCACGTTTTAACCGCGCTGTTAAAGCAACCACACTCTGTACAGTTAAACAGCATAAATAAAGATACAGGTTCAGGCTGTAGCTAACATGTTGTTAAAGGAATTATGTACAAACGATCTGAGTCCTTTGGTGGCTCCGCCACATGCGCCCCCCAGAATTGTCTTTAACAGCAAAAGTGAGACGTCGAGGAGGCCTGACAAGTCTGTCCGAGCGACTTCGGTAACCTTGCAGGGGAAGCTGATGGACGGTGGTCGAGCTGGCGGGCGGTTGTGGTAGAGCTGGTGCAGCGAGTGTGGTCGAGTTGGCGGGCGGCTGTGGTAGATCTGGCACGGCGGCTGCGGGCGGTCGGCCACGTTTCGGCGGTTGAGCGACGACGACTGGGCGGTCCAGGTCCAGGTGAGCCGGCTTCAACCGGTCCACCGAAATGTGATCCGGCTTTCCTCCAATGTCGACCGAAAAGGATTTGTCTCCTGATTCGATGACGCGGAAAGGACCAGTGTAAGGGGGCTTGAGCGGATCCCGGTGAGCGTCGTGGTGGATAAATACGTACTCGGCATTCTTCAGCTCCGCTGGCACGTGGGAGCTCTATAAGCCGTGATTTGATGTAGGCACCGGAGCGAAGCATCTGGCCGCTCCCTGGTGGCTGACGAGTTGCTGGGAGGCAGACCATGGCTCTGTGGGAGAAGGGAGGAAATCCCCTGGTACTCGGAGAGGCTGGCCATAAACGAGTTTGGCTGAGGACGATTGCAGGTCGTCTTTGGGCGCCGTACGAAGACCCAAAAGGACCCATGGAAGTCTGTCCACCCAACCGGCACCTTGAAGACTGGCCCGAAGGGTGGCTTTAAGCGACCTGTGGAATTGCTCGCAAAGGCTGTTCGCCTGTGGATGATAGGCGGTGGTACGATGAAGTTTGGTGCCGAGCCCCTGAGCTACAGCGTTCCAGAGCTCCGAGGAAAATTGTGGTCCACGGTCGGAAGAGATGTCCGCCGGTACCCCGAAACGGGCAACCCAACAGGAGATGAAAGCTCTAGCGACGTCTGCCGAAGTGGTGGAAACCAAAGGAATTGCCTCTGGCCACCTAGTGGTGCGGTCCACCATGGTGAGGAGATGCGTATAACCATGAGAAGGCAGAAGTGGCCCCAGAAGGTCCACATGTACGTGGTCGAAACGACGCTCCGGAACAGCGAACGTAGCCACTGGAGCTTTAACATGATGCTGGACCTTGGCCTTCTGGCAGACCACGCAGGTGTTGGCCCAGTCATGGACATCCAGGTGCATACCCTTCCAGACGAACTTCGCCGACATTAGCCGTTGTGAAGCCTTCATACCAGGGTGCGACAACCCGTGTATGGCATCAAACGCCTTCCGGCACCATGAGACTGGCACGATAGGTCAGGGAACACCCATGGAGACGTCGCAAAGGAGCGTGGCGCCTGCGGTCAGGAAACTGACGTCGGTCGCTTGGAAACTAGAGGGGACAGTTCTGTATGATTGGGCCTCTGGGTCCGAGGCCTGATCCGCAGCCATGAGGGTGTAGTCAATCCCCAGGTGAACCGCGTGGACCGTCTCATGGGAGAGGCAATCCGCCACCAGGTTGTCCTTACCAGACACATGTTGAATGTCCGTGGTAAATTCAGAAATAAACGTCAGGTGACGTTGTTGATGAGCGGACCACGGTTCGGCGGTCTTGGCCATGGCAAACGTTAGAGGCTTGTGGTCGACAAAAGCCGTGAAGGGACGTCCTTCCAATAAGAACCGGAAATGGCGAATGGCTAGGAAAAGGGTCAGTAACTCCCGATCGAAGGTGCTGTATTTTTTTTCATTTTTCCGTAGTTGACGGCTGAAAAACGCCAGCGGTTGCCACGTGCCGTTCACCCACTGCTCCTGCACTGTGCCGATGGCGGATTCTGACGCGTCTGTGGTAAGGGCAATGGTGGCACCTGGAAGTGGGTGCGCCAGCATGGTTGCGTTGGCCAAAGCGCTCTTGGTGTTGATGAACACCTGGTCCATCTCAGCCGTCCAGCTGATCGGATCCTTACTGGACTTGCCCTTGAGGGCCCCGTACAAAGGTTGCATTAGCTGAGCCGCCTTAGGGACGAATCGGTGATAGAAGTTGACCATCCCCAGGAACTCTTGCAGGGTCTTGGCGGTTAGCGGGCGCGGGAAAGAGGTAACAGCTTCCACCTTCATCAGTAAGGGGACGGCGCCATCTGATGTTATGCGGTGTCCCAAGAAATCGATCCGCTGCAGGCTGAACTGGCACTTGGCCGGGTTGATGATTAAACCGTACTGGCTGAGGTGTGTAAAGAGGGTACGCAAATGGGAGATGTGCTCTTCCTTGCTAGCGCTGGTGATGAGAATGTCGTCAAGGTAGACGAAGATGAAGTTTAGGTCTCGGAGCACGGAGTCCATTAAACACTGGAAAGCCTGTGCCGCGTTCTTCAAGCCAAACGGCATCCGCAGGAACTCGAAGAGGCCGAAAGGGGTGATGACTGCGGTTTTCGGGACATCTTGCGGGTGCATGGGAACCTGGTGATACCCCTGGACGAGGTCGACTTTAGAAAAGATAGAATTTCCCGCCAAATGGGCCGAGAAATCCTGAATATGCGGGATCGGGTACCGATCAGGAGTAGTGGCGTCGTTCAGGCATCGGTAGTCACCGCATGGCCGCCAGCCGCCGCCCGGTTTCGGAACAATGTGGAGAGGCGAAGACCAGGGACTATTCGACCGGTGAATAATCTCAAGCCGCTCCATCGTGTCGAACTCTGCTTTCGCAGCCGCGAGCTTGCCGGGTGAGCCTTCTAGCCCGTGCATAAACCGGGGAGCCAGTAGTGGTGATATGATGTTCAACACCATGCTTCGTGGCCGAGGAGGAGAAAGTGGGCCTTATCAGCTCCGGGAACTCTCCGAGGAGCCGAGTGAAGTCATCCGGAGAAGGGAAAGCGCAGGCGATAGAGCGTACCACGGTGGTACCGTGTTAACACGGAATCGAGTGGAAGGTGGCCGCGTTGATCAACCGGCAGTGCCGGACATCGATGAGGAGGCCGTTGGCACACAGAAAATCTGCCCCGCTTTCGGAAAGTTCAAATTGCTGTGCCATTAGCCGCCACAAGGGAAAAACTGTGGTTCCCAGCTTCCACATCGAGATTCGACGCAGGCAGGATGCTACACTGCGCCCTGGTGGCACAAAGGAAACGTCGACCCGATAGAGAATCAGTGATGTAAAGAAGTTTCCCCATAGATCCGACGGCCATCGCAACCACGGAGCACCTGTTAGACCCGGTCCTCCTTCGCCAGGAACGCTGCAGGAGCTTTGTTTTTTTTTTGGCGAAAAACTGCAGGGAGAGCGGCAGCGTCATGTTTTCGCGCCAAAACGGGTGTGGTAGGAGCACCAGCCCGCTGCAGGAGGAGCTGGAACTGCGTCTGTGGGGGATGGGCGCCTCGTGGCCGCGCAGCACTGCTGGGTTACTGTGAAAATCTTATCAGCATGGTGGCATAGTGGTTAGCACTGTTGCCTCACAGCGCCAGGGACCCGGGTTCGAATCCGGCCTCAGGTGACTGTCTGTGTGGAGTTTGCACATTCTCCCCGTGTTTGCGTGGGTTTCCTCCGGGTGCTCCGGTTTCCTCCCACAGTCCAAAGATGTGCAGGTTAGGTTGATTGGCTATGATAAAAAAAAAATTGACCCTTAGTGTTAGGGGGATTAAATACGTGGGGTTACGGGGATAGGGTGGGATATGTGTTGGTGTAGGGGTTACGGGGATTGGGAGGGATATGTGTCGGTGCAGGCTCGATGGGCCGAAATGGCCTCTATCTGTACTGTGAGGTTTCTGTGATTTCTGTGCTTCGGCAGCAAGCTCGGCGCAGTCTGTAATCTCGGATCTGGCTAGGGCAGCCTGCACCTGCTCCAGCAGTTGGCAGAGGAATAGCTCCCGGAAGAGGAAGCATTCTGGTTCGGCACCCAAGAGCGTGAGCATTTGGCTCATGAGCTCGGACGGTTTGGAGTCCCCGAGGCCAGGCATCGTGAGGAGCCGGCGAGCGCGTTCTGACCTCGAGAGCCCAAAGACCTGTAGCAACCGCGCCTTTAACGTATCATACTTGCTGTCAGTAGGAGGACTACTGAGGAGGCCGACGACCCACGAGGCAGTTGCGCTATCGAGAGCGGAGACCACGTAGTAATAACGGGTCTGATCCGCGACGATGTTCCTGATGGCGAACTGGGCTTCAGCCTGGATAAACCAGGCGTCTGGTTGTTGCTCCCAGAACTGTGGCAGTTTCAGAGTCACGGCGTTCGTGTCCATGCTGAAGATCTTCCGTGAAAACTGTTCACGAAAGTCGGGGTCACCAATGTAGGAACGTGGGTTCCTAGCTAAAAGACTGAGTTCTACTCAGGCGATCAAACAAAATGAACTTTAATGAAACAAACAGGCTTTAACAAGAAACTGCAGGATAACATCGAATGTAGGTCTGCTCTCTCTGGAGGCTCCACGAGGACTGCCCCTGCAGTCCCGTGGCTGACGTCATCACGTTTTCCCGCCAGTGGGGGAATCACGTGATGAACGGCGTGACGTCATCACGTTTTAACCGCGCTGTTAAAGCAACCACACTCTGTACAGTTAAACAGCATAAATAAAGACACAGACTCAGACTGTAGCTAACATGTTAAAGGAGTTATGTACAAACGATCTGAGTCCTTTGGTGGCTCCGCCACAGTATGAGTACAAATCCAAATTGGATTTTGTACATGATTTTTTTCCCCAAAAATTATTACTGGGCAAAATGTCACCCCATTTATGTCTGTTTACTCCTGTATACCGTTCCTCCAGTGACCTGCTCCTGGGCCTCTGTCAGTACTGGATTGAATCACTTTGTTCTCCTCCCTATGGCTTAACCTATGGCAATTTGTAGTTGTGAGGCCACCACTGTTTTGGTGCACCAAGTTGTTGCATCTTGCATTACTGGACCACCTTACCATGGCGTAGACAGAATTCAATATCAGCAAAATAGTCCAAACAAATAGAAATACAAAAAAAAGGACTTACATTTATATAGCGCCTTTCACAACCTTGGGACATCCCAAAGTGCTTGAAGTACAGTCACTGTTGTATTGTGGGAAATGCGGCAGCCGATTTGCGCACAGCAAGATCCCACAAACAGCAAAGTGACGATGACCAGATAATCTGTTTTTCATGGTGTTGGTTGAGGGATAAATACTGTCCAGGGCACTGGGGAGAACTGGGCAGCACGGTGGCATAGTGGTTAGCACTGTTGCCTCACAGCGCCAGAGACCCGGGTTCGAATCCGGCCTCGGGCGACTGTCTGTGTGGAGTTTGCACATTCTCCCCGTGTTTGTGTGGGTTTTCTCCGGGTGCTCCGGTTTCCTCCCACAGTCCAAAGATGTGCGGGTTAGGTTGATTGGCTATGATAAATTGACCCTTAGTGTTAGGGGGATTAAATACGTGGGGTTACAGGGATAGGGTGGGACATGTGTTGGTGTAGGGGTTACGGGGATCGGGTGGGATATGTGTCAGTGCAGGCTCGATGGGCCGAAATGGCCTCTATCTGCACTGTGGGGTTTCTGTGATTTCTGTGATTCTGAACTCTCCTCCTCATCTTCAAAATAGTGCCATGGGATCTTTTACATCCACCCGAGGCCAGACAGGGCCTCGGTTTAGACGGCACCTCCGACAGAGCAGCACGCCCTCAGTACTGCGCTGGAGTGTCAGCCTTGATTTTGTGCTCAAGTCTCTGGAGTGGGACTTGAACCCACAACCTTCTGACTCAGAGGTGGGAGTGCTACCCACTGAGATTCAGCCGATATACAAAGTGCTCATTTTTTTTGCCAAATGGGGTATAATTTTCAAAAGGTAGACTTCATTCTTGGGTTCTTCTTCCATTTAAGAATTGAGGTACAGTTTTACAAATCCTCATGAAAACCCCGTCTATTGAATTTTAATTATTTATTTTTGACTTTTTTCCTCCTCTTGCTCATGCTGGCATATATTTCCAAGGTGCCAACATCCTTTGACTACCTCGCCCAAGCCACCACTCTACATGTGCGAGTTTAGACGCTGAACATGTGCGAGTTTAGACGCTGAACATCAGCTGATCATGGAAATCATCACATGCAAGCCCATTCCTGTTTTCATCAGACATCTACATAACAACACTTTTGAGAAGGAGCCAGTGAATAGCGTTCAGGAGCAGGAATCCTGGATGATCTGTTTTTCCCTCTACCTCTTCCCTAGTCCAGGGTGCTGAGGCCAAACGTAGCACCCATAGCGCCACAACTTTCCAGTGTGTCCACCCCTATCTTCGTAACCTCCTCCAATCCTCTGAAAACTCTGCGTTCCTCTAATTCTGGCCTCTAATTCCTGACTTCCTTCCCCCCACCATTGGCAACCGTGGCTTCAGCTGTCTAGGTTCCAAGCTCTGGAATTCCCTCCCTAAACCTCTCCACCTTAAAACCTACCTCTTTGACCAAGCTTTTGGTCACCTGTCCTAATGTCTCCTTTTTTTGGCTTGGCGTCCATTTTTGTCTGACGTCGTTCCTGAGAAGTACCTTGGGACATTTTACCGGGTTAAAGGCACTATATAAGCACTTGTTTCTGTGTCAGCTGTGGCTCAGTGGGTAGCACTCTTACCTTTGAGTCAGAAGGTTGTGGGCTCAAGTCCCACTCCAAGGACTTGAGCACAAAAATCTAGGCTGACCCTCCAGTGTAGTGCTGAGGGAGTGCTGCACTGTCGGATGGTGCCGTCTTTCAGATGAGACGTTAAACCATTCTCTCCGGTGGACGGAAAAGATCCTGTGACACTATTTTGAAGAAGAGCAGGGGAGTTAGCCCCGGTGTCCTGGTCAATATTTATCCCTCAATTAGCATTTCAAACAGATTATTTGGTCAGTATCACATTGCTGTCTGTGGGATCTTGCTGTGCGCAAAATTGGCTAAAACATTACAACAGTGACTACACTTCAAAAGTACTTAATTGGCTGTAAAGCACTTTGGGACGTCCAGTGGTCGTGAAAGGCGCTATATAAATGCAAGTCTGTCTTTTCTTCTTTCTTTCTCTCTCTTTTCTTGTTTTGTATGGTGCAGTTCCACACTAGGCAGTTTGCTCTATTGAATTTTTGCGGTCCTATTTATAAAATGCACAGTTTAAAAAAATATATATATAATCAGAATCAGTCTTTCTATAAGAGGAGATCTCCAGTCAGAGTTCCATAAAGCGGGGGCTGTTTTAGTCATGTGACTACTGCAATTGTTAATGGTTTATTTTTCTTTTCAGGCAGTTGCACGGCCCCAGTTGACGCACACTTTAAATAGTGTTCTTTTGTGAGGATGTGAAGGGCAATGTCCCATCCCATTCAGCCGGCGGGCTTATTTTGGAAAATGATAATACGAATTACGTCATGTATCTAGGCATCCTTTCTAAATATTGTGTGCCTCTTGACATTTTCCTTGCTGCAGTGGAACAGTGTCACACTGCACACATCACAAACATGTTGAAAAGACATGTGTTGAGCACATGTGCTTAACCAAAATTTTTTTTTAAAGGAAGGATAAATCCAATGAATTTGGAGGGAAGGGGAACTTTCATCCTCTCTCTCTGCTCTGGATAAAAATTCAGATCCCATAGTGGGTGGGGGCTCGAACACATTGCATCGTTTTTACCTTTGGGACCCTAGGTTTAAATGAAGCCCTGATTGGTAGGATGCAAATCTTCCTTATTTGCCGGCTGTAGTCTTTTATTAAACGGCTTTGGTTGATCTCTAGCCAATTCCGACCCGGCAAGGAATCCACAGCAAACCCTGCCCCCAATAATTTGGTGCAGCACTGAGTTGGCTAAAAGTCATTAGAAGTCACAAGGGGTGACTGAAGTGTTGAATTGAACTGGCATACTGGAGCACCGGGGCTGGCGGAATTTGTGTGCATTTTTGGTACAAGGTAGAGGGAACTCCACTCCGCACCTAACCTCAAGTACCTGATTTTGGTGCCCGAAGTCTATATACATCAGTGCTCACAAGGAATGAAGGATATGCTGCTTTATAACAAACTAGATGTGTTGTGGCACTGCTTACTGTGCTTTGTGGGAGTAGGTCATTTGTAGAGTAAATAAGGAGAAATTGTTTCCACTGGTAGAAGGGTCGGTAACTAGAGGACACCGATTTAAGGTGATTGAGAAAAGAATCAGAGGCGACGTGATGTGACGATTTTTTTTTACGCAGCGAGTTGTTGTGATCTGGAATGCACTGCCTGAAAGGGCGGTGGAAGCAGTTTCGATAATACCTTTCAAAAGGGAATTGGATAAATACTTTGAAGGGGAAAAGAATTGTTGGGCTACGGGGAAAGAGCAGGGGGAGTGGGACTAATTGGATAGCCCTTTTAAAGAGCTGGCACAGGCATGGTGGGCCGAATGGCCTCCTTCTGTGCTGTATCATTCTATGATTTCGAGGGTTTCGAGGGGTGTGGGAATAATCAAAGGGATTGGAGAAAGTGAGGAGTTGTGGGCGTCATGAGTATTGGGGAGAAGAGTATTGAGGATGGCTGGGTGATTGTTAGTTGTTGGGGGAAGGGAGAGGTACTGGGTAGATAAGGAGCAGAGGAAGTAAGCGGGTAATTGGGGGAACTGGAATAGTGAGGAGTTGGGTTTGTGGAATTTGATATAATGTTGGGTTGGTGGCTGGAGGAAAACAGTGTCAATCGGGAGTTGGGGTGGAGATAAGATAGTGGGGATAAGAAAAAGGACGGTGAGAAAGAGGCCTTTAGCAAAAGGTTTATAAATATGGGAATGTTTATATATTTTAAAAAAAGAATGTGGGGTAAAGACTTTTTCCCCTCAAAGTCTTTGGAAGAAGACGCTTTATAAACAGCGACTGGGACAGAAGGAAAAAATAGAACATGCTATGCATTGAGAAACTGGAACCAGGAATAGGAAATGAAACCGAGCATGGAATGGCGACTGGAAAAAAAGAGTGGGAAGGAATAGGCAACACAGCTAGAACTGGAAATAAGAATGGGCGAGTTTTTAATGGAGAAAACCGTGCAGGAACTGGAACTTCGGGGTGTGGGGGGGGCGGAAATGAAGAGAAAAAGTGCGCAGCATGTAACGGGGCAAAATTATTTATTTACGTTTTGGCCAGCGGGTCAAGCGCCCTCACTGAATTCATTCATTCATTCCACGTCAGTCCACACACTGGGTGAGGAGAACTGTGCAGCCAGCAGATATATTAAATCAGCAAGACTTGATAAATCAATTGATATCCACTGGCAGGACCATTTTATCTATTTAATTTTATGCGCGACTCGGTCGGTTGGGCTCAATTGATTAATTATTTTCACGTGGTTGGGATCTCATTTAATTCTATATTTACAGAGTTAAAGGCTTTCGGGAGGTGGGGGTGGAAACCAGGCAACTATCCCATAAATTAAGCCTCTCAGGGCTGATGAGTCAGTTAATACCTGTGGCACAGCCATTTATTTGTTTAATACTCATTGTGGGTGCCGGGGGCCGTAGTTTATTTTCACGATGGGTATAATTTTCATCCATTTGTTTTTGTTTTAAGTTGATCGATTGGCTCAGAAATAAGAGGAGTCTGAAAAGTATCTGAAGTAATCTGAAGCCTTGATTTTTAAAATTCTCATCCTTGTTTTCAAATCCCCCCTCCCTATATGGTGTGACAGGGGAAAAAGTTACAGGAAGACTTTCAGGCCTAGCTTTTCCAATCGTAACACCGATGTTTTATCCCATTCACTTTGAGGTTATTGCCCACATTACCATCAGAAAACTTGGGCTTATTATTGACGTGAATGCACGCACCAAATTGAATGGGACTAAAGTACAATGAGCTGCTTAAGTAGTTTGCTGATGAATTTTAGCAAATCCTGTGTTAACTTTTACATTGTCTGTTGCTGTGGGAACTTAAATCTTCATTGTTGTTTGAAACAGAAATGTGGCACTGTGACCTGTACCCGAACCCCCACTAAATGGGGGTAGGGGGGTTATTGGGGTCCAGGAGGTAAGCCGAAGAATGCATGGCAGGGTTGCTTTTCCAACCTAAACAAAGCGCCACATACCCCTCCCCCAGGATGTTAATATCTAGCTGGGACCTTCTGGCCAATGATCTTCACTGACACATTAAAAAGTCCTGATCTCCGAGGCTGGAAGTGCGTCTCATTTCCTTGTCTCTACCACTGGCACTAGGCCCTGCCTGGGAGTGGGCCTACTACAGGGCACCTCAAGGCCATGTAAGTGGCTTCGGAAATTAAATCCTGGCACTCTTGGGCCCAGACAGTAGCAGCACACTTTGCTGGTTCAATTTTATGACCAGAATGCATCTGCGCTGAAAATTGGAACCACGAGTAGCCAGTGCCTATGGGACAGCTTTTATCTGAAGTTTAGCCTCTGGAACCCAGGGTTGAGAAGCTTGCTGTGCTGGCTTGGGAAATGGAAGGCAATATGGGGCAGCACGTCCATTCATCCAAAGATGCGGAGGTCCATCTCTGCAACGTCAGTGGTTTGCCTGCTACCGATAAGGATTCCAGGAGCAAACTCTTTGGGCTCTCCGTACTTTGTTATGGGATTGCTGAAAATGTGGGAGGAGAATCCTGGGCTGTTGTATAGTGTTGGACACTTCATCCGTTGTTTGAAACCCCTCGAGTGTGCAGCAACATTTACGTTAGTTCATTCGCTTTTAGCTTTTTAACTTGCCTTGGTGGATCTCGTCATTATCTGGGCGCTTGCTACGTTTGCAGGTTTAAGGAATGTTTAAGAGAATTTCTAAAATGGTTTTGAGGTTGTTTCTTACTGGGACCAGTGATTTGGAGCTTGTGTAATATAATGAAACTTGAGCTTTGGAAAAAGGTCGTTTACTGTAAAACTTGGTATATAAGTTGCAATTTTGGGCATGCTTTTTTGTCCTACAAATACAGGGCACTAAGTTGTAAAATGGTGCAACTTATAAAAACGGAACTGGCAATTGTAAAAATAGGTTGGAAACTTGTCATCCTGAATTTGTGGAATAGTTCACTATGCTGGTTAGTTGAAAGGTTGGGTTTTACACCATGAACAACGTATCGGGTGGATGGTGGGTTTAAAGCATCACTAAGTACAGTAAAAATATCACATGTTGCTGCCAATTGTGTGATCAGTTGAGATGAACCGTCCCTATTGTAATCATAGAATCATACAACACAGAAGGAGGCCATTCGGCCCATCGTGTCTGTGCCGGCTCTTTGAAAGAGCTATCCAATTAATCCCACTCCCCCTCTCTTTCCCCATAGCCCTGCAAATGTTTCCTTTTCAAGTATATTTCCAAATCCCTTTTGAAAGTTACTACTGAACCTGCTTCCACCATCCTTTCAGGCAGTGCATTCCAGGTCGTAACAACTCACTGCACTTAAAAAATAAATAATAATAATAATAATTCCCCTTGTCTCCTCTCTGATTCTTTTGCCAATGACCTTAAATCCTAAATTGTTGGAGCATCAAATGTGGCTCGGAATGCGTTTAGATACATGCAGCTCCCCTTCCTCCTCAAGCGGGCCTGCGGCAGGCTGGCATCTATTGTTAATCTGCTTGGTGTCAAAACTGTGGCTAAGGATAAACTGTGGCGTCCGCTCTTTTTGGACTGAGCGATATTGTTGTTTTGCTGTCTTTCAAGCCGGCAGTCTCTTTTTGTCTCTATTTCTGTGTTATTGTGTGGAACGGGGGGACAGCGCTGATTGATGGTGGGAAGCGGTAGCTGAGGATAATGATTAGATCGGATCACATTTTTAAAAACCTGGAATGAAGCGCAGTGCCTGCCCTTGACAGCCAGGTGCAGCACAATAAGCGCGTGGGACCGATAGCATTGGGGACGGTATTAGGGAAATCTATCTCACACTCGCAGATTGTTCATTTGCTGAATTGGGGGAACAAAGGAAGGTATAAATTGATTAAATTGATTCAATTAGAACTGCAAGCCCTGTGCTACACCAAATACAAATAAACCACCCTTCAAATGAATCCTCAATAAATCATTCTCCGTAGGCAGGGGGGAGGAAAAAAAACTTTATTTTGCTGTTGTTCAGAGATATTTAAAATTAAAGTAGTGGAGATTGAGCATGTGTCCATTGCTAGGATTGACTTTATTTCAATGAATGTAAATAGAGCTAGACTGTATGAACCCAATTTGTAATTATATCCATTATTACTGTTGCTGGTAATAAATTGTTTTGGTAGTTGACTTGTGTTAAATGGCTCAGATTATACTTTTTACCACGTTGCATGTCAAAACTCCATACATCTTCCTTGTGTATAATTGATTACATTTGTTTCTTCGACATTTTTTGAAGGTTTTGTGTTCTTCGAGCTGAAGGCTATCATTTTTATTTCAAAAATGTACCATATTATTTATAAGCAGCTCCCATTTGGGAAACCTATTGTAGCTAAAATGGAATATTGCACACCATAATTTTTCTGCCGAGTTGCTCATGAGTGAACAGGATATTACTGGTGTCAGTTGGTATGTTTCCAAGCCTATTTTTTGGATTTTTTCACAAACCCTGCAGAGTGTTTTAAATTATTTTATGGCTTCAAGCCTCTCCCGTCTTGGACCTATTTCCCACCCCCCCCCCCCCCCTCACATGGGGAGCGGGCGGGGAAGTGGCTTTGAGCCCAAGATCAGCCATGATCTTATTGAATGGCGGAGCAGGCTCGAGGGGCCAAGTGGCCTATTCCTGCACCTATTTCTTATGTTCTTATGTAAGTCACGCACTGTTTCCCTAGTCAGGACGTCCTAGTGAGCAAGCTACCCGCTCCCAGGCTTCCGTAGACGTCATTCGTGAGCTGGTTGCCGGGAGATTTGCAAGAGCAGCTCAGGTGACTCTCACTAGCTTGACTTTAAATGACACTTTGACCCTTTAAAATGGTTTCCACTTGACGAAAGCACCTGACCTCTGCTCAGCAGCTCTTTTTCAACTGCAAACTGACTTGCGGGAAACCGTAAAACCTGCGTTTTCAGATTGTAGCAGGCTTGCTCCTCTCTGCACAGCTATCATTTCTCTCCCCTTCAAAACTGCTGTTCTAACACCCTCCCGGAAAAAAAATCACCTTTTCCCCTTTCTCCTCTCCAAGTACAGCCCCATACTAACTTCCCTTTCCTCTCCTCCAGGTTGCATATCATCTCTCCCATAATTCCGTGTTCGGGTCCGTCCAGTCTGGCTTCTGCCCTGCCTACAGCACTGAGACTATGCTGGTCACGCTCTCTAGACCATGGCGCATTATCCCGGCCGAAACTTCTCTGTGGAGACCGCCCCCATTCCTTCTCCTCTGCCTCTCCTCTGTGATCCACCTAAATGGTCCTAACCTTAACCATTTATAAATTTTCAAAGGTTAATAGATATATTTTTGGCAGACACGACTATCGAAAGATATTGCAGGTAAAAAGTGGGGCAAGAAGTCTGTAGCCTTTGGTACTGGTCTGATGGATGGAGATGGTTGTTCGCAGTCCTGTATAGTACTGTGTTCTTAAGGAAAGTTGGGACGTGTGAGAAGGGGGCTGGGGGGGTCGTTTACATATGTCTAATAATGCATCACGAGTAACTGGTTTTGCTTGATTGCCTTAGGAAGTTGGGGAAAATATTCCCACAGTTTTTCCTAAAATTGGCCATTGGCTTTTTTCTATTCTCTTGCCTCACCTACAAGTAGTTGGGAGGGAGGGGCACGAAGTTGTGCTGCCTAATGAGCAAGGTGCATATTATTGGGCCTCGTGGTCTTTGCTGGCGAGGTGTCCGCCTTGGCTCAGCGGTGGCACTCTCACCTCCTGAGACACAAGGTTGTGTGTTCAAGCCCCACTCCAGAGCACGTGATCTAGGCTGATCATTCAGTGCAGTGCTGAGGGAGAGCTGCACCGTCAAGAGGTGCCGTCTTTCGGATGAGACGTTAAACCGAGGCCCTATCTGCCCTCTCATGGACGTGAAAGATCCCATGGCACTATTCGAAGACGAGCAGGTGAGTTCTCCTGATTTCTAGGCCTATATTTATCCCTCAGTCAACATCACTAAAAAAAAAATGATCTGATCCTTTATCACATTGCTGATTGAGGAACCTTGCTGTGCACAAATTGGCTGCTGCGTTTCCTTGTATTACAACAATGACCACACTTGGCTGTTGGGCACTTTGGGATGTCCTGGGGTTCTGAAAGTTTATTTATGCAAGTTCATTCTTTCTTTCTTGTGTTCTTACCTGTTCCAATATTGCCAGCACTTATCCAAAATGACTTCCCCTCCCTCCTGCACACATGCACCTTCACTCACCCCACGCTTCCACCCTTAGCCCATTACTTTCCTTATGTCCATGTTACCTGGGACGTTTCGCCTCTTTGCTAGCGCGGTGTCAGAGGTGCTATATAAATGGGAGCTGACGATGATGCGTTTCCATTTGCTTTGCCATCGTTCTATCTGAGGTACCATTTTAATTATATTCCATGTGGGAAACTCTCCTGTTACATTGCCAAGAGAGCCTCCATTTAAATGAAACCCTACTACGTCTCGTAACCTGTAGATAATCTGCAGTAACATCAGATTGAAGTCTGTGGTATAGGCAGAGGTAAGACATAGTGAGGTGCCTTGGGACGTTGTTGTTGCACATCTCAAAGCAGCTGGGGAATGCTGCAAAACATTGGGGATCCGGGGGGGGGCGGAAATTGGGGAGAAGATCCATTTGAAGGGGGAAGAGAATAACCCGTGTATGAATGCTGCTGAGATTTTTAAAAATCTTCGGCTAAGACGAGGCAAAAAGATGCACGCATCTGCGCTACAGATCCACAACCACTTCCCAGCAGTTTGATTTGATCACTGCCAATGTAAACTTTTCAAACTCATGAGGTCAGCTTACAAGTCCCCTAATGAAGAAGATTTGTATACACATCAGTGGGGAGAGTTTACAGCACTGTCTGTCTACTTACAAATGGCTGGTTTGCGCCCAGTGGGAAAAAATCTCATTTACATCTGGATGGAAACATCCGGATTGCTTTTCAGAATTTTTTTTTTTTTTGCCGAAAGTGACATCAATTAATTTTAAACAAAACATGCAAATGTATTTTTTATTTCTCATCACAATGAAAAGTTTCAAGTTCTGCTTTTGATTTGTGGAAAAATTGTGAATTCACAGGCTGCAGCTAGCCTACGCTATTTTAATCCTTTTAAAAAGCACAACCAGGATGTTCAGCAACTCGGTATGATGACTTGGGCGATGCTTCAGTTATACAGGGTACTGGTGAGGCCACACCTGGAATACTGCGTACAGTTTTGGTTTCCATATTTAAGGAAAGATATACTTGCTCTCGAGGCGGTTCAGAGAAGGTTCACTCGGTTGATTCCGGAAATGAGGGGGTTGACGTATGAGGAAAGGTTGAGTAGGTTGGGCCTCTAACTCATTGGAATTCAGAAGAATGAGAGGTGATCTTATCGAAACATATAAGATTGCGAGGGGGCTTGATCAGGTGGATGCGGTGAGGATGTTTCCACTGATGGGTGAGACTAGAACTAGGGGCATAATCTTAGAATAAGGGGCTGCCCTTTCAAAACTGAGATGAGGAGAAACTTCTTCACTCGGAGGGTAGTAAATCTATGGAATTTGCTACCCGAGAGAGCTGTGGAAGTTGCGACATTAAATACATTTAAAAAGGAGATAGACAGTTTCCTAGCTGATAAGGGAATTAGGGGTTACGGGGAGCGGGCAGGGAAGTGGAGGTGAGTCTAGGTTCGGATCAGCCATGATCCTATTGAATGGCAGAGCAGGCCCGAGGGGCCGTATGGCCTACTCCTGCTCCTACTTATGTTCTTATGCTGCCTCAGTATCACAGGGTCTTCAAAGAGTCTTCAACAAGACTCCTGTTCTGACACAAAAGAGGGTTAAATATGGCTACAAGTACAACCGTTAATCTGCAAAACTACCAAATAAAGGCAGGGGACAACCTGGAGGCTGTGATCAGTTTGAGGTGTCTTGCTATTAAAATTCTAACTTTCTGTTACGATTTTGAAATGCTATCCTTCAGGGTAAAGCAATCCACTGTAATGCTATACAGAGTTCAAAGTAAATAAATGGAGCTCAAATCTTGCTTGGGTTCTCGAAGGATTTAAATGTGGTAGCAATATGTATTTAGTTGAGTCAATTATTATCATTTTTATTTTGAAGGTAATGAAGAAAGAATTTATAGGAAATCTGTTTTAACTTTATTAGTTCCTGTTGGACACGTGTGACTATTCCAATACTATTAGTTATGTTGCATTTGCAATGCAGCATCTGGACTTAAGAACATGAATGAAGTTGGATGTGTGATATTCACAGTATATATCGGCATGCTGAGTTACATTGTAAACCTATATTCTCACACGTTATAAATTTATGCTCATCGCCTTTTTTAAAAATGCAACAAAATTGCCGTCTCCTGGCATACTTGGAAATAATTTTCAGAAATGTAAAGTATTTGGAACAAGATTGCGCACCATAGTTTTAATTTCTGTGCTTCAATGTGACGAAAATTAAGCATTTAAAAAAAGAAAGACTTGCATTTTTATAGCGCGTTTCACGACCTCCCGACATCCCAAAGTGCTTCACAGCCAATGAAGTACTTTTGAAGTGTAGCCACTGATGTAATGTGGGAAACGCGGCAGTCAATTTGTTTGTGCACAGCAAGCTCCCACAAACAGCAATGTGATAATGACCAGATAATCTGTTTTAGTGATGTTGGTTGAAGGATAAATATTGGCTAGGACACCGGGGATAACTCCCCTGCTCTGCTTCCAATAGTGCCACAGGATCTTTTATGTCCACCCGAGAGAGCAGATGGGGCCTCGGTTTAACGTCTCATCCGGGAGACGGCACCTCTGACAGTGCAGCACTCCCTCACTACTGCACTGGAGTGTCAGTCTAGATTTTATGCTCAAGTCTCTGGAGTGGGACTTGAACCCACAACCTTCTGACTCCGAGGCGAGAGTGTTACTAACTGAGCCAGGACAGATGATCAGATTCTTTCTTGCTGGCACAGTACACAGAGCGTTAAAATTATGTACACTTAGCTGGTTCCTTAAGCTGCAGATGATACCTGTGATAACCTGGTAGGTGCATATTAATATTTATAAAATAGCCTATTAGTTGTTCTTGGGCAAAATCAAAGGCCATTTAATATGCTGATGTCTATTAAATACAGAGCCTTTAGCACTATTCTGTCCAAATCAACATCCCTGATAACTGTCTGGAAAGTGATAACTTCCTACAATCACGGGTCTTGACCGTCAAAGGATGCAACAGATTTCCCTGACCAGCACATATCCTTTGAATGGCTGACCATCAAATTTCATTATGAGAATTAATTCTTTTTGGTTTTGGGAAATCTTCAAAGGAATTTGGAGCAGTATTAGATCAGTTGACAAGTCAGTCTGAGGCCATCCAAGGGATGAGGCTGATCAGAGACTCCATGGCAGTGCATAGCCACATAAGTAAGTTACTGAATATCAAGGGTCACTTTTATGTTGGGGTTAGCGCAGGGGAAACGCCATTGTTATTTTTGACAATGCAAGGAGAATAGTAAAGTTTGCAATTACTGTAACTATTGTTTTTACAGAGTACAGTTCATTTACCTGCTTTTGTTCAATAGGCTTGTCTTGTAGTTTGTAGGCTAAGCCATAGTCTGATGGAGTTTATTTTTCCACCTATTGCAGTTAAGGCGATCCACAAGAATCACAAGAATCACAAGAAACCCCACAGTGCAGATAGAGATCCAGTGGTGCATGTGCTAGAACTAGTGATGAGGATTATCAGTTTGATCCCTGGGTGCCACTACATTTACAGGGATATTGGACACATAAAGGCACACTCTTTCATAAGGGACGCGAGGTCCACTTATGGGAATGTGTCAGTGACACTGGACCCAAACCCAATATCTAGTGTAAAAACCCAAAACTGTAACAGTAGCACATTAAAATCAAAATGATTACAGGCTAAATAATCTATCTCTGAAGGTTCTCATGTGCAGTGCATTCTGGATGGAATGACCCCACTAAGTCCAGCTTGTGCTCTAGCTGTACTCTATATTTTTCAGCTCTTAACAAAAAAGGAAAGAAAACTTTGAGCCAAAATTCCATGGAAGATTACATAGCACAGCTGTAGAGCAGATGTTTCAGCCTCTATATGATATCCTACCACAAGGGAGGGCAGGAAGGAGAAGCAATGATAACGGCTAAAAAAAAAAATCCAGTGTATAGTTTTTCCACAGCACAGGGTTCAGCAACCCTGAGAGGGCTTTGTTTGGGATTGAAACTTATCAATTTTAAAGAAGGTGTATGTAGTTCACCTTACGGAGCATGTTCTGTGGTGCTTAATGCATTTAAGGGAAGTTAGATAAGCACATGAGGGAGAAAGGATAGAAGGATATGCTAATGGGGTTAGATGAAGTAGGGTGGGAGGAGGCTTGTGTGAAGCATAAACGCTGCCATAGACCAGTTGGGCCGAATGGCCTGTTTCTGCGCTGTGCATTCTATTTATTTTTGTACAAACAGTTGTCGCAGAGAGTTGAATTTTAATCCCAGTTGGGAGTTCAGGGTTTCTGGTAGGTAAAACTGATTTCTTCTGCTGGTTGAGCTTCAGTTTTGGAGAGCAGAACGACTTGAGATTGTAACTCTAGCCCCAACCGATTTCCCCTGCAGCTGAACTTTGGTCATCCACGGCTTTCCTTGAGCTCACCCACCATCGTCTAGCAAAGCAAGCCCGAAATGATGCAGAAGCCTGAGTGCCCATAAATTTAAAGCAGGATGAAGTCACAAGCCACGGAGCTTTAACATCTGGTATTCGGGGACGTGTGTGAGCATCATTTTTCACCATATGTGTAAATCGTGCTGTTCTGCCATTGGGACAGTTAACAAGAGAAAAAAAATTCTCTTTTGCAAAAAAAAACATCTGAAACCGATCTTTGTGGCTGTCATACAATGAACCAGGAGAAAGAATGTTCTCTACTGTAGACAAAACAAATACTGAAACATATTCACCACCGGCATAATTGCTACCAACCCTGCAGCTAAAAATACTCAACATTCAAATGACATGATGCTCTCCTGGCCATGTAATATTTGCCATCGTATTTAAATATGTTTTCAGGTTATTTCCAGTAGATTATTGGTGCTGCTTATTAGCCTCATTCAAACAAAACTATACTCTTCTACAATGTTTTAGATGCAAGTGGGAGTTTTTTTTGGACTCTCTATTAGTTTTGCTGTCTGATGTCCTAACTGGTCAATGAGCAGCCCTCTGAATGAGAGTAAACTCCTGCTGTGATTAGGAGTTCCTCCCGGGCGATGTATCAACTGTAGCTGACGGGAGCAGGCTGGTGACCAGCTCCCATCTGTGCCACTGATTTGTGACCTGGCAGATGTCTGACAGTAGCTGGGAACATCTCCATGATGGCATGGCAGAGCTTGGTAAATCAGCAGGGTAAGGTGCCAACTGTGAGCGCTCCAGTATGCTATGCCACCATGACTTCCAAAAAGCCATGCATTTTGCATTGGTAACGCCTTGTTTCAATTGCTTAAAGATGGAAGATACTTGACTAGTTCCAAGTACATTTTATTAATTTTATGGCCATCATGGTGAGAGATATTCGTGCTACTGAATGGGACATTTTTTCACTTCATGCACCCAGTGTCCGTATAAACGCTCCAGTGTAGCATCCTTTAATCTCCCTCAGGGATGCACCCTCCCCGCCCCGCCCCGCTCCGCCCACTCCAAGTGACATTTTCCCATCGCCTACATCAGCCATTCAGTAGGTTCTCTGGCCGCGATTTTTTCAATGGAGGCGGGTTGGATGCGGGTCAGGTGGTTTCCGGCTTCCAGTCCTGCCCCCAACTGCATCCGGCCCACAGACATGATTTTACATTGATTAACCTTGTTGAGCCTGCCCTGCGGACTTGCTGGCCAATTAACAGGAAGCTGGTCAGATGACGTCATTTGATGACGCATCATCTGCCGGTTTTCTTAAAGGGACCACGCACAATTTTTTTTTTGACAGCTAATTTCTCAGTGTTTGACAGCATTGAGGTGCTGAAAGCACTGACAATCACTGTACAAAGGTGAGCTCTTGCACCCAGGCTCTCCAATGACTCTATAGGCTGGAATAGATGGCAGCTGCAGGTGAGGTGACAGAAGTGATCTGTCACTGGTGAGAGAGGTTCTCCCAATGAGGTGGCACTGGACATGGATTTCAAAACTTGTTACCTAAAGAAATGTGTAAATGCATTCAAAATGAATTTCCCAACATTTTCTTACCTCTAAGACTCACCAGAGAACCATTGGATCCTTCACACCACTTCTGCAGCTGTCATCAGTCCAGAAGCATTACAGCAGACTCACAACACGACACACTTACCTGGCGTGGTGTCGGGACATCTGGAATCCTGAGGCAGAAGTGGCAAAATTAAAAAATAGCCTGTCAACTAGTAGCAACCACCTGTTAATAGGCAGGTAATTGGCTTTAACCCTCTTCCCGCCGCTAGGTGTCGGGTCCATGTGCAAATTGGGGACCCGACACTTGCGAAAATTGTTGGGAGGCGGGATCACAACCTGCTGTCAATCAAAACGATTTAACCCTTTGCCCCGCCTCCAAACCCGCCCTCTGAGCGATAGCAAAATCCAGCCCTCTAAGAGTGACTGCCAATTTAGTGCCAAATCAGTGGCCTTAAATTAGTAATCTCATTGAGAGGTCTCTAAGAACTGAACTGAGACTGCCCAAACCTAGGTCCCTCATAGGCAGCAGACAGTAGAGTCCCGAATCCCATCAGTGTGCGATTCCAAACCAGGCCCCAGAGGTGAAAGGTCACTGTCTAACCCAATCCACCAGCCAGTCGCCCTAAACAAATATATTTGTAATTCATTAGGTCTGTGTGTGTATACATGAAGTATTTGCTATTTATTGTTTTTAGTCACACCTGGACTCTACTCCCCTCTTCATCTAGTAAGTAAATCGCCCATCTTCAGTTTAGAAAATGCGTTGTCTGTTATGGATGATTCTGGTATTTGATGTCCCTAAAACCAGAATGCCAGTAAATTAAAAGCCACAGATGCTAGGCCCAACTGTAGAACTCAAATCTTTGACGTGAAGTATCTTTTCACTTCATTTAGTTTTGTTTTAGAGCCCCCTCACAATGAAAGGCAGCCTAATGGTGCTTGGAATCCTTGAAATCAAATCCACACTTTGCTTCTCTTGAAAGAGAGCTCAACCTTGTTTAAAAATAGTCAGAAAGGTAATTCACCCTCTGCCAAGTGTTCTGGGCCACATACTGTGGGGAAATTGTAATTAGTACAGTTTAATTTTTGCACCATAGGGGCACCATTCCAAAGACTGTCTGCCATGCATTATGGGCAGGATGATATCATCGTGTACTGACGGTGTTTTGTCCTGGGGGCTCTGCTTTTTTGAATTTTTCAAAGAATTTGGATCCATTAATGAAGCACATTTAATGAAGCGATATATCAAAGCAGACCGGAGAACGAATGCAAGCGTGATTTTTGATAAATTTGTAAAAACTATCCTGGATTTTTACAGGTTAACTAGTGAGGTTCTTTTTTGTTTTTGTTTTTCCCATTTTGGCATTCCCATAAACAATGCGTTCTCCCTTTTCCCTCCTACATAAATTGCAGAAAGTCTTAGCATGACGAAGGTTAATCTGATCCCACATAACTGCTCAGGGGCAGATTGCTTAAGTAACTCCTCTGACGTTTCTTAGAGGAACCCCTCACCAACCCAAGATAAAACAGACAGGAAGCCACAAACATTATTTGAGAGTCAGGTCTGTAATTGTAGCTATGCATCAGCAGTCTCTAACTATAAGCAAGCAGATGGAAACACTTATCAGGTATAAATTTGGGAGCAAAAGCACTGGGTTCCATCCATAGAAATCAAAAACAAGGCTCTCCTTGATCTGAGCAGGAGGAATTTTAATTTTAAATGTTCGACGTGTTTCTTCTAAGAGTCCATAAGATATTAAGGTCACATTTTTTGAAAATGGACCAACCGGTTGAAAGTAAAGATATGGTGGGATATCTCACTGCTGTCCAGTCAAATGAGCTTGGCTCTTGATAAAAATGACACTGTCTAGTGAGGTGCAGCGATCTCGCCCTCAACTTAATTTGCTGAGTTTCGCCAGTCCTCAGCTGGGTCACACTTGGTGCTTCCCCTTGGGGAGGAGAACCTGACATTGTCCTCCCGGCAAGTCTGTCTGCTGTCAGTCGGGAAGCGTTGGAGTGGCATCGGTGACAGTTGCTCTAAGGATATTCCGGCTCCTGCCTCGTCCCCATCCTCCCTCTCCCCTTTCCCACCCCCGCCCCCTCACCCCCAACCCCCAACACCAGCCCCAAATGAAGGAAGGTGAAGCAAGTGAGAAATCTTAAGTGGAAATTTAAAGTACAGAGGAGCCCGTCTCCTTTTCCTCAGACTGTGGATTTCCTGCAGGCTTCTGAGGCAGTGTGGTGCTGTCATGGTTATATTGCTTTCTTTAGAATCTTGTCGGGGGTGGGGGGAGTGGGGGAAGGACAGCACTCGTTTTTTATTGCCAGAATGATGAATCTGAGGTGCCTAATACACAGACATTACTGTTTCTAAATCATCGTCTACTTAAACATTACTTAACAAAAGGTTCAATCCTGTTGTACTGCTCTTATCAAAAATAATCCGAATAGACATATTACCAGAAGTGTTTTACAGAAGTTCTAAGATTCATGAAAGGTTGTGTGAAGAATAAGAGCCTGGCATTAGTTGTGTCAAATCAAACCTTGGGTGGTGCTAATTGAAAGTAGTGAGGATTTGAAGACCGAATGATAGTGTGGCATTAGGCTATTCTGGGCAGCAATTAAAGCGATATAATTAAAATTGCTTTTAATCTTTTTAAAAAGCATCCTACATATAGTTTCCTTATCTTTTCTTGCAGTAATCTATTTACAGATGCACAATACTATCCAAGGAACTAAAAATACAATGCGCGATGGAGGATTAAATGTTAATGCATGAAATATGATTCTGCAGCCTCTTTACAGTCATTTATCTGATTGCAGTGCGGACAATGTGGAAAAGGACAGCATCAACTGTGTCTTTTTTTAAGGAACAATAACGGTGTATTGAATTTTGGATCTACTGAAATCGTTTTGCATTATAACACGTGAATAAAATGTTCTTTAAATTCTAATACTGAATCAACATTAAGTATAACAGAGTTGGGGAGAGGTGGGGTGGGGTGGGGGGGGTCTCCAAGGGCCCACTTAATGGTGAAATGAGAGTCCTTCGGACAAACCTGGGGGTCCCAGACTGTAAGACAATTATCTCAAACATGAAACCAAAAAGTGTGCCTCCTGGAGGACCCCTGTTAGCCGAAACTCTGCGTTATTCTGCATATTTGTGTTTCAAATAATCACTGCTGCATCCCTTCAAACCCTGATGAATATTGCAAAGTAGCATCAGGGAAATGCAGAGGACCACAGGGGGATTTCTTCATTTGCAGTATCCGCCCGACCAAACAAAAGAGAACTGCAACCTGGCTGTAATTTTTACATTGGCACGAAGGAGCTCCAGTGACAGCAGTTCATTTGTTGAAGGTGAGAGAATTCTACAGACGCACTGCCAGTTTTAATCAAGGTAGGATGACGTCGAGTGCACAGCACAGAGAACCGCCCATTCGGCCCAACTGGTCTACGCCAGCATTTCTGCTCCACACGAGCCTCCCCCCACCCCTTCTTCATCAAACCCTATTTAGCATATCCTTCTATTCCTTTCTCCCGCATGTGCTTATCTAGCTTCCCCTTAAAGGCGGCAGCAAGTCCCAAATAGTGATTTATTTTGAATCAAGTCGCCTGTTCTACTGCCTAGATTTAACAAGTTAGGAAAGGGTTCAGATAGAGGCAGACGAGTTCCGATTGTCTGAACCCGCCTGGAGTCGAGTAATTGGCGGAGAATTAGAACTCAGCACTGAAAAGGGTTCATTTTTGATTGGGTTGAGCAGGGGGTGGTGGGGGGAGAGGGGAGCACAGTTCACATGCAGTTTGGAAAACTTCTGTTTTGTGCTGAGCCGAGGAGGTCACCGAGACGAAGGGGCCTGGAACTATAATTTACACAAACCTAGATAAGAGAACTGTTGCCCCACAATAACCTCAGCCTTGGAAATGTCAGCGTTGAGAGAGAAAAAAGTGAATTCCAAGGATCCTGCTGGCTTATTTCTGGAACTGTGCACATCCCATAAACACGTAATCTCAAATAAAAGTCATTCTGATCCAAAAGTAGGATTTTAATCAACCGAATTATTCTCCTTTTCACTCCTATTTTATATAGGTTCCCTGATCCAGATACAAAACTTGATTGAAATAGAACCTGTTCCCATTTAAGTATTGAAAAATAATCATGCTTCCCCCAAAACCCTCCCTTCCCCTCTGTCTCTAACTTGCATTCCTCCTTTCCTGAAGGAGATCACTCACCGGCCTTAGCCTACAGACACTCAGCCCCATTCTAGTGTCCTCGCCGCTGCATTCAGCTAACCCAGCACAGACCAGGGAATGAACCTAGGACTCGCCTGCCTGTACGACTCGGTTACATACTGGACAATGAATTTAGATACTGAGTCAATGCGGAAATTATTTGTCGTTTTACTGTTTGGGTTAATTTCTTGTAAGCTAGTTTTACATAAATTAATTCTCGGGATGTAGGCACCTGCTGGCAAAGATGGCATTTATTGCCCATCCCTAGTTGCCCTGTTTTATACAGCTGAGTGGCTTGCTAGGCAGTTAATTCAGTGGGCAGTTAAGAGTCAACCACATTGGCATAGGACTGAAGTCACATATAAGAAAGAAAAACTTGCATTTATATAGCGCCTTTCACAACCACCGGACGTCTCAAAGCACTTTCCAGCCAATGAAGTACTTTTGAAGTGGAGTCGCTGTTGTAATGTGGGAAACGCAGCAATTTGCGCACAGCAAGCTCCCACAAACAGCAATGTGATAATGACCAGATAATTTGTTTTTGTTAATGTTGGTTGAGGAATAAATATTGGCCAGGACACCGGGGATAACGCTCCTGCTCTTCTTCGAAATAGTGACATGGGATCTTTTACATCCACCTGAGAGAGCAGAAGGAGCCACCGTTTAACGTCTCATCTGAAAGACGGCACCTCCAACAGTGCAACAGTCCCTCAGCACTGCACTGGGAGTGTCAGCCTTGATTTATGTGCTCAAGTCCCTGGAGTGGGACTTGAACCCACAACCCTCTGACTCTGAGGCGAGGGTGTTACCCACTGAGCCACAGCTGACACTGATATAGGCCAGACCGGGTAAGGATGGCAAATTTCCTTCCCTAAAGGACATTAGTGAACCAGTTGGTTTTTTTTTTACAATGATTTTTTTTTAAACTGAATTCATATTCTCAAACTGCCCATGGTGGGAGTTGAACTACCATGGCTCTAGATTACTAGCCCAAGCCTCTTGATTACTAGTGCAGTAACATCACCACTGCACCGCCGTACCCGCAATGCTAAATGCTTTGTTTTGTTCGTGTTGCGGGTGACTGGTCTTTGAGCCAGATCCCATGGAAACCTGGGTCTACATTTCTGCTGCGGTGAGGGGATTGGAAGTCGTTGTGTGAATGATCGGGTCCAGCTCACAGTCAGCAGGTTTCTGGCATCCAGCATAAACAAGCGACTGTCGAATGCCAGCGCTTTGGGCAATTAAACGTTTTAAATATGGTCTCTGTGCCCTGAATAACTAACGTGAGGTACAGGAAGAGTTGAATCCACGTAACATAGAAACATAGAAGATAGAAACAGGAATAGGCCATTTGGCCCCTCGAGCCTGCTCCGCCATTCAATGAGATCATGGCTGATCATCCAAATTCAGTACCCTGTCCCTGCCTTCGCCCCATATTCCTTGATCCCTTTAGCCTTAAGAAATATATCTAACTCCTTCTTGAATATATTTAATGAATTGGCCTC
Source organism: Somniosus microcephalus (assembly GCF_052327205.1). Taxonomy (NCBI): domain Eukaryota; kingdom Metazoa; phylum Chordata; class Chondrichthyes; order Squaliformes; family Somniosidae; genus Somniosus; species Somniosus microcephalus. The sequence continues at coordinate 26,280,642 of NC_140997.1, read as the reverse complement.
AACTGCCTTCTGTGGTAGAGAATTCCACAGGTTCACCACTCTCTGGGTGAAGAAATTCCTCCTCATCCCTGTCCTAAATGGCTTACCCCTTATCCTTAAACTGTGACCCCTGGTTCTGGACTCTCCCGCCATCGGGAACATCCTTCCTGCATCTAGTCTGTCTAGTCCTGTTAGAATTTTATAAGTTTCAATGAGATCCCCTCTCATTCTTCTAAACTCCAGTGAGTATAAGCCCAATCGACCCAATCTCTCCTCGTACGTCATTCCTGCCATCCCAGGTATCAGTCTGGTGAATCTTCGCTGCACTCCCTCCATGGCAAGAATGTCCTTCCTCAGATAAGGCGACCAAAACTGCACACAATATTCAAGGTGCGGTCTCACCAAGGCCCTGTACAACTGCAGCAAGACATCCTTGCTCCTGAACTCAAACCCTGTACTATATGTTTTTGGTGCATTGTTTAACTGCAATTTGCAGTTAATATAAAGGACTTCACTATTTGTATCATCCTGAGGAGATATAATCCAATTTCAAGATGAATATAAATAGCTAACAATCTTAGTTTTGCTTCTTTAGTAAATAATTGCATAGTTGTCTGATTATTAGCAAGTTTTATGCTCATAAGCTGTCTGTTTTATAGGCAACTTGTATGTCCATACTGAGTTACTGCATATAACAGGGTTCAATTCTTGTTACAGATTCACTTTTTTAAAAAAACTTATAAGCAGTTTATGAAAATCCTAATCCAGACATAATATTTCTTGCCAAACGAGTCGTGTGTTTATCAGGATTCAAACTATTAAAAAATTCAAGCTGTGTTGAGTAGTGACTGACTGCAAGGGTCAGGTCTCGCATTAACACTACAAGAGGTGGAGGCTACATGCTGTGAGTCAGAATGTAAACATTAGGATAAGGATGTAATTATAGCTGGCGTTTTGCTGGATATTTCTGATGGTGGTTTGAGGTTTAAAGCCAGTGTTTATCTTGCTTGTAGCAGGTGCTGCTCCTTCCTTCATCTTTACAAGAGGTCAGCAAGCTAGCCATTTGCTGCCAGAATGTTCCTGACGACTGTTTTCGATTATACCCTGCTGCCAGAAATAATAAAGCAGCAAAACTGAGAGAATTTCTTGGAATAATTCTTGACACAATAGCGGTAGATCACAAAATGCAGACGACGCGGGGGCCCTTGGAAATTCTTGGGGTGGCACTGCACCAGCGCAAGTGTGGTGGAGCAGGACCCCCTGCTTGCCTCAGCCCCAGGTCAGAGACCCCCCCGCCCATCCCAAATCCTGGGGATGGGGGTCATTTGCATAGCCAGGTTGGGCAGCTGGCCTCCGCAATGACGCATCAGTAGTGCCCACCCTGACCTGGCCTTGTTAGGCCGAGCAGCTCGCTGCCTGATATCCCCCAGGGCCAAAGGAAACTTCCCTTTTTTTTCTAGCTTGCCATGTCAAAAGGAACCAGCCTGCTTCCTAGGTAAGGTTTGGGGCTTTTCAGAAGGCCTAAAAGCACAAGTTCTGCTGAGGTCCTTTAAGGGTCTCTTGATCGGGGGGGGGCATTGGTGGAAGATCCATTTATGGATAGCCCCGCCTGTTCGATCCGTGGTTCAGTGGATATGCTGTTATTAAATAATCACACGGATGCTGTACATCAACAATAAACAGGTATTTACTGGAGGAGGGTAGTCTCAAGACTGGGGGTACAGAGGCATGCGCAAAGCTTATATACAGGTGTGGTCACTGCCGGTACTACAGTATACAGGAGCTGTAAAGTAGTTCTGACTTAAAGGCACATACACTACACCGCCCCTACCAGAAAACTGCTGCTTTGAAAAAACAGGGTGGAATCTTGGCAGATCTAGGTTCTGGCCCAAGTTCTGGCTACAGGTGCCGAAGCTGTCCCCTCTCTGCCCTTGGCCATGGCTGGAACTTCAGGCTCTGGGTGTTTGTAGACTTCTTTGGAGTGCTGAGGTGTTAAACCTCACCGTATGCTCATCGAAATGTTCCCGATAACGGGGGTGAATCGACAGCCTGTTTTTGCACCCTGGCTGATTTTCTTTTCAAGTGACCCTCCAGTCTTCCTCTGGCACTGAACTGATACCATGGGATACTCATGGAAAAATGCTTAATATGTTCATCTGAATTTTTTCTCTCTGCTATTTTAGTGGTGGCATAATTTCTGGGCTAAAATAGGAGAGAGGGGCAATTCAGAAATGTGATGTGCTCATCTTCTGGTATCCCATGGCATGATTTCCGGGCCTGTCTCTTCAATTCCTTGATAATCTCTCATTCAGTGGGGTATCTGGGACAACATAGAACTAGTGCTATAGCAAAATACTGCGGATGTTGGAAATCCGAAATAACAACAGAAAATGCTGGAAAAACTCAGCAGGTCAGGCAACATCCGTGGAGAGAAATTTGAGTTGACGTTTCGGGTCGAACCCTTCTTCAAAACTAGTGTTGTTCTTGAGTTCCATCCAAAACGCAATTTGATCCAAACTGAATATTTCACAATTGGGAAGTTGGGACTCCAGCGTGCAGCCTCGGGTGCTTTAATTTTTCTTGTTAAAAGGTAGTGCTCAACGCGACTGAAAGCTGCACTCGACGGCTGTTGATTCGAGGAACGTTTGAGTCTAAATTCTAGACTTGGGTTTGGAATGTTTTGGAGAGCAGGGCACCTGGGGGGTAGGGAGGTGGTAGAGCCATAAAGGGTGGAGGTTATTTATTATTTGTTGAGAGAAGAGGATGTTTTCAGAATGGTGGTTGTGATTAAAGCGTATTCCTCCGGGTTCGGCAGGTTTTACCATGGAAACGGGAATTGCTATCATTTACAAATTATATTAATGGAAATGAGCAGCCCGAATTTTTGTGTTGGGTGGTGATCTGTAGCTTTAACTATGGGCGGATTAAAGCTGTGTCTGCCAATAATTGAATATTTTTATATGTCTCCTTGCTCTTTTCCACATGGTTCCTAAAGCTGTTATTGCGGTACTTTATGTTATGGTGGGTAGGGGAAGATTGAAAAGATTTCTTCAGAGGTTCGGAATTCTCTACTTCAAACCGTTACTGAAGCAGAGTCCATAAATGCTTTTATGAGGGAATTAGTTGCTTGAGAAAGGGGAATATTATAGGGTATTTCTGACGAGTGAGCAGGGGAGTAGAATTAGACTCATGTGGCGAAAGACACCAGTACAGATTTGAAGGATCAAATGGTTCAATGTTGTGATTCAGTCTGTGATTCTATTTGTATTTTTTTTTTTAACTGACTGTTTTGGGGAAATGTAATCTCCTGTTAGTCGTGTAACTAAGTCACTGATATATACCAGAATTCTGTTTTGGGTTTTGGCAATAGAAACTAGAGAAAGATTGTTTAGAAAAAAATTATCTTGCAGACAAAAAACAAACAAACAGTGGAAGATTGTGTTGGGCACATCGTGTTGGAAGAAAGTTAGAATAGAGAAATCCTTAGAGAATGAGATGATATTTGACTTTTTTTTTAAAAACGCAGCACACATAAAAAAAGTTTAAGGAAATGTTCCACTTGCTACTTGAAGTGCGGACAAGGCATGCAAACAGGGAGCAGGACTTAACTGAATTGCCCTTGTAAACAAATTCCTAGCACTTCACAGTGAAAGATTAACACCAGAATACTTGTACTGTATCGATGGAAAGTTGCGTGCTTTTATTTGTTTGAATGGACTCCAATAAAATGAAATAAAACCAGAAAATGCTGGAAAAACTCGGCAGTTCAGGCAGCATCTGTGGAGAGAGAAACGTCCAGGTCGATGACCGTTTATATTTTCCTTCATTCTCGGGATGTGGGCATCCTTTGGCAAGACCAGCATTTATTGCCCATTCCTAATTGCCCTTGTGCTACTTGGGTCGCTTGCTAGGCCATTTCAGAGGGCAGTTAACAGTCAACCACGTTGTTATAAGTCTGGAGTCACACATAGACCAGATTGGGTAAGGACAGCAGACTTGCTTCCCTAAAGAACATCAGTGAACCAGTTGGATTTATAAGACAAATCCGACGGCTTCATGGTCACTTTTACTGATACAGTAAACTCTTGTTTGAATGTCACTTAATCATCCGGAATTCTTTAATAACCGGCAAAATAGATAACCGGCAAACTTGCCGAATCCATCCGGCCCTCGTTTTGCCGAGTCCGAGTCTCCCGCGGTGGCCGAGTTAGTCAGTGGTTTTTATTTTTTGTTTGTGTTAAAAATAGCCTACCTCTCTGTGTTATCCCGAATTTTTCATCAACGGGCACCATCCTGGTCCTGTAGGTGCTGGATAAGAAAGAGTTTACTGTACCAACATTTCACAGAATCACAGAAACCCCACAGTGCAGATAGAGGCCATTTCGGTCCATCGAGCCTGCACCAACACATATCCCACCCGATCCCCGTAACCCCTACACCAACACATATCCCACCCTATCCCTGTAACCCCACATATTTAATCCCCCTAACACTAAGGGTCAATTTATCATAGCCAATCAACCTAACCCGCACATCTTTGGACTGTGGGAGGAAACCGGAGCACCCGGAGAAAACCCACGCAAACACGGGGAGAATGTGCAAACTCCACACAGACAGTCGCCCGAGGCCGGATTCGAACCCGGGTCCCTGGCGCTGTGAGGCAACGGTGCTAACCACTATGCCACTGTGCTGCCCACATTTTTATTTTTAAACTAAATTCAAATTCCCAAACTGCCATGATGGGATTTCAACTCTTGTTCTCTGGATTATTAGCCCAATATGTATGAGTGTTTTGCTGGTGAATATGTATGTTGGCTCCTGTTACTAAGATAAATGGAGGGTTTATGTTGGTAACTGGAGCTGAATTAAGTTTTGTGTGCCCCAGTCTTGGGGAACTATATTTGGGGAGCATCCTATACAACAACTTTGATTACAATGTGCATTTAATGTGGAAAACATCAAAAGTGGCTTTACAGGGGGAGAAAACATGGATGGCCGATAACAACCTGGCCCTGAACATCAAGAAAACCAAAGAAATCATTGTGGACTTCAGGAAGTCTAAAGGCGGAAGTCACACCCCCATCCACATCCACGGGGCTGTGGTGGAAAGGGTGGACAGCTTTAAGTTCCTCGGAGTCCACATCACGGAAGACCTCTCCTGGTCCCTCAATACCTCCTCTCTGGTGAAGAAGGCCCAGCAGCGCCTATATTTCCTAAGGAGGCTGAAGGGATGTAACCTGTCACCCCTGATCCTCTCTAACTTTTACCGCTGCACAATAGAGAGCATCCTGACGAACTGTATCACAGTATGGTATGGCAGCTGTAGCTACTATGACCGGAAAGCCCTGCAGCGGGTAGTCAAAACTGCCCAACGCATTACCGGCACCTGGCTACCAACCATAGAGCACATATACCAGAAACGCTGTTTACGGAGGTCACGGTCCATCATCAAAGACCCTACCCACCCCAGCCACAGTCTGTTCGCCCTCCTGCCATCTGGGAGACGCTACAGATGCATTCGCACCCGTACGACCAGATTTAGGAACAGCTTCTTTCCCAGGGCTGTCATCCTACTGAACTCCACAAATAAACTCTAAAGCCTGCACATCTGCCAATGCACTTTATTATGGTTATGTTTATGTTAATGTATTACAAGCCAAATGTATGTTGAATGTTTAAATGTCTTAATCTAAATGTACACTCTCGGGAGCCGCAAGCCTACATTTCGTTGTACTGCACTTGTGCACTAACAATGACAATAAAAGTTGATTTGATTTGATTTGATTTGACGCATGCCCTGTTGGGAGAGATGACCAAAAGCTTGGTCAAAAAAAGATGGGTTTTGAGGGCGATTCTTAAAGGAGAGAGAAGTGGACGGAGGGATTTAGGGAGAGAGTTCAAGACAGTGGGGGGTGAAAGTGGTCTTAAGTGGTAGCGTGAAACGGGCGATAGTGAATCGGCCGCCTGTTTACACCCTGTCCGATCTATTGAAGTCGGTGGAATCGGGCAGGATGCAAAATGGGCTGCCGCTTCATGATTGCCTGTTTTGCGCTACCGTCCAAGACCAATTTCGCCCCAATCGGTGTCCTGGTTGCCAGATTAAGGCGATGAATTGACCAGGATTCCCACTATTTAGCAGACCCAGCTGAAAATGCGGGAGTGTAGATTGTACGTAGAACTGGATTAGAGCCTCGTCTGTGAGGGTCATGGTCCAATGCAGTACTGGGCCTCGCTGTTCAGGCTCACACATGGCTGGTTATTCAAGTTGCTGCCTATGGGTGTGCGCCCAGCAGGAGCTGCCACGTTCAAATTGGAGCAACAGTCAAAGCACTTCTGTCCCACCTGGTCATTTTGAATAAAGGCTAAAAGATCAATTACTGCTGATTCCTTTCAAAGAAGATATCAATGGCACAGTTTAGGGACATATTTTCCTCAATATATAGTGAGGTGAGACTTTTAAAACTTAATTTGGAAAAAAGCTTTTTGATTGCTATGAAAATGACCCTATGCACTCCTGAATATGATATGAGTTATTACTTCTTGATCCTTTGTGTGGGTACAATTTGTCAGTTTTATAGTACAGGTACTATGACTAGCTTCAAGTCAGACAAAATTTTCAGACATGAACGTATCAAATAGATCTCTAATAAATACCTTAACTTGAAGAATAAATCTTTATAGCTTCAAGTCTTAGTAAATGGAAAATACTGGCAATGTGCAATGGTTCTTCTGCGGAAGTGAAAGGTGTTCAATGGGGCTCCTGTGCATGTATTGACTAGGTGTCTGAAAGACCATCCCTGGATTAAGAAGTTTGTTTAATCAAACTAATATCCATTGATCTTTAAAGTCAAATTAATCATTCATATCTTTTCTTCTTCTCGAGCAGGTGATTAGGTCCTTTCAATAACTCAGCATTCATCATAAAAGTTAAATATCAGCCAAGGAGACGCTTGCCTTGGAGTGTTGGTTTATCTGAGGCCTAATGGTGTCATTTGGATAATACACAGTTCACAGCCAAGACAGATTACCGTGTTTGATTTGGGCAGGTTGTAAAATCATCAGCAATGACCATTTGCAATAAATGCAAAGCTTGTTGGATGACTGTTGCGGCCTGAAATATGGGCCAGGTAGATTCTACATGCCATCCTCCTCTGCAGCTTCATGTCAACATTGGGGCTTCTTCTCTTTCATCTCCTGTTGACAGGAGACAGATGGCGGCTGCTTGTCTGCTTTCAATTACTCACACGCCAGCTCGTGGAAGGTTTGCACTCCCTGAGCTGAAAAGAGGTTAAAAAAAAAGTTTGCTTCCACCATTCCTGTTTTTATATAATTAAGGTGCGGTTGTTCGAAGGTCCTTTACATGGGATTAATTGTTTTTCTAAATAATAAGTATAGGTGGCGGGGGTGGGGGGGGGGGGCAGCGGCGGGTGTTGGTGAATCAAAATATCCTGAAATTGGGATACTATTTCTGGTGTATTTCACTTGTAATGTGCAGCAAATTTAAGCAATAATGACACTGAAATACAAATTTTATATTTTGGTTGCCAGATGAAGATTAACACAATCATAGAAGTCCTTAGCTGAGAAGGTGGTCAGCTGACCAATAGTGTCTGCACCAGCTCTTTGCAAGAACAATCCAAAATTAATCCCATTGTCCTGCTTCAAATATTGAATCTATTTTCCTTTTAAGAGACTCAATCATTTCCTGTGACAAAGCATTCCAGGCTCCAACAACCCTCTATGCAAAGAACTTTCTCCTAATCGTTTCTCGCTCTCTCTGATCATTTTAAATTGATGACTCCTCATAACAAACTTCCCAACGAGAGGAAATGGCCTTTCCCAATTCACTCCATCAAAAAATCCACTTCTTTAAAAAAACATTAAAGCTCCTCTTAGCCTTCTCAAGATCTTGTATCCAAAATTATATTTATCAACATATTTTGGCAGATGTGGTTTTCAAAGAAATTAAACCGTTGTAAATTAAATCAGCTGATCACTAAATTGCAATGTTGAAAGCACCAATCTTACTTGTGATCCTGAACTGGAACCTGGCTGCTATTCTTTCAGAAGAGTCAATTGATGATGCACACCCCATGAGCTTCCTACTTACAGATAATTTGAGATTCGAGGCGTTCAAATGGAGCTACCGGTTAAGAGTTATTTTTTTCTTCCTTCACGCTCCTCCGGTTGTTTCCCGCCCACTCCATATTTGTGTCATTTTCATTGGTTAAAAGGTAGAGAATCTCCTCTAAGCTGAGCAATTTTCCTCATACTAGACGATCTATGCCTCTCGGACTGAACTTAAAGCGCGTTACCCGGCCCGAGAAAGCAACAAACGTGACCCATTAAACCATTACTAGAAGTTGATGTCCCCCTGTTGCCACTCAAACCTCAGTTTACAGTGGTTTAGCTTGGAAGACTTTTACCTCATCCCTAATCAACAAATTGCTGTGCTAGATTGTGAAAACACATTTACCAACGATAGTATTAGCTCCTGCAAATAACTGGTACAGACACGATGGGCTTACAATTTCTATAGTTCAATGGTATGTGAGCTCCAGCTTGCTTTCCTGATTTGGCCCAACTTTTGATCGCTCCTGTCCCCTCCAAAGTGGCGATGCACAAAACTTTATCATGCCTATTAATTAGCCCCTGGGCAGGTCAATTTACTTCATAATACAGTGGAACTTATTTATAGTAAACTCTGATCTTGGTCTCTGATCATTTCACTAACCATATAAACTATGAATGAAATAACACACTCCTTTTACAGTAAAATGACTTCACAAGCCACTTGAGATCAGTGCTCAAATTTAAATTTCATGTTGATCAGCCAGGTTGTAGAATGCATTTTTCTGATCAATGAAAACCAATATCTCTATTGGCCTCATCTATAAGTCCCTTTGTGGCCTTGCTCCACCCACCCTGCAGTCTGCAGTCTCCTCCAACCCTATGTTTCCCTGTGAATCCTTTGTTCCCCTGACTCCAACCTTCTGTGCATCCCCTCCTAACTCCCTTCACCCACCATTGATGGAAGAGAAATAACAACAGAACATGCTGGAAAAACTCAGCAGGCCAGGCAACATCCGTGGAGAGAAATTAGAGTCGACGTTTCGGGTCAACCCTTTTTCAAAACTGGAAAGGAAATGAAATAGATCGAAAGGCAGGGCTGGGACAGAACAAAAGAAGTAAAGAGACATTAAGAGGTATTCAAAACCAGACGAGATGGTAATAGGACTAGTAGGAGACAAAAGACGGCTCAGATTAGGTGTGAAGTGTACTGGCAGAAAGAGAGACAGCTGCCATGTGGGAGAGAGAAAAAAAAAAGGAAAAGGGCGGGGGGGGGGTGGTGGTGGGGAGGGAACACCCAAAACAAAGGGGTGGAATAAAATATAAGTAAAAATGTAAAAGGGGTCGAGGTTATGATCTGAAATTGTTGAACTCGATATTGAGTCTGGAAGCCTGCAAAGTGCCTAATCGGAAGATGAGGTGCTGTTCCTCAAGTTTACGTTGAGTTTACGTGGAATAATGCAAGAGGCCGAGGACGGTGAGGTCCGAGTGGGAATGGAGCGGTGAATTAAAATGACAGGCGACCGGAAGCTCGGGGTCACCCTTACGGACTGAACGGAGGTGTTCCGCAAAGCGGTCACCCAATCTGCGTTTGGTCTCCCCAATGTAGAGGAGACTGCATCGTGAGCAGCGAATACAGTATACTAGATTGCAAGAAGTACAAGTAAATCACTGTTTCACCTGGAAGGGGTGTTTGGGGCCCTGGACAGTGGGAAGGGGGGAGGTGTAGGGGCAGGTGTTACATCTCCTGCGCTTGCACGGGAAGGTGCCAGGCGAAGGGGAAGGGCTGTTGGGGGCGATAGAGGAGTGGACTAGGGTGTCTCGGAGGGAGCGGTCCCTACGGAATGCTGAAAGGGGAGGGAAGGGGAAGATGTATTTGGTGGTGGGATCACTTTGGAGGTAGCGGAAATGGCGGAGGATGAGCCGTTGAATGTGGAGGCTGGTGGGGTGAATTTCCAGCATCTGCAGTATTTTGCTATTGATGGAAGAGAGTTCAACTACTTCATTCCTTCTCTTTGGAACTCCCTCTCTAAACCTCTCCAACCTTTATAAACCCATTTCCTTGACCAAACTCTTGATCACTTCTCTTCTTCTCTCCTGTCAAGATCGGTACCAGTTTGTTAAACACCTTGCGACATTTCTTGCATTATGGGCACTACAACAACAACAATTTGCATTTATATAGTAATAAAACGCTTCAAGGTGCTTCACAGGAGCAATTATCAAACAAAATTTGATATTGAGCTACTTGAGATATTAAGAAGTAGGTTTTAAGAAGCGTCCTAAAGGAGGAGAGAGTGGTAGAGAGGTTTAGGGAGGGAATTCCAGAGCTTAGGGCCCAGGCAGCTGAAGGCACGGCCGCCAATGGTGGAGCGATCAAAATCGGGGATGCGCAAGAGAGCAGAATTGGAAGAGTGCGGAGATCTCGGAGGGTTGTAGGGCTGGAGGAGGTTACAGAGATCGTGAGGGGCGAGGCCATGCCGGGATTTGAATATATAAATGTAAGCTGCTGTTGTTATCATCTACACTCTCAAACTGATTAATCTCTGTGCACTGATTGAACTTCTTTTTGTTTGTTTAATATTATGTACATTCCAAGTAAACACTAGGAAGTGGTTCTGGAATTGAACTTTAAGGGGGAGAATGGAGTCAGTTACAGGTCACTGGAGCCTGAAGAGGCAGAGAATGCAGTCAATTCAGATTTCGTTAGCGGTCAGGAAACAATTTTGGGGTCACAAGCTTTTAATAACTGTTTCCCAACCAGAATACAAGTATCTTCAGGATTATGAGTTCCTTTATTCTGTCAAACTGGACATTAATAATCGTGATTTACATCATAGTAAGAGCCATCAACAGTCTGGTATTTGTCAAGATACACACACAGCGCAACACCTTTAGAACTCCTGATCTGTATAATTTGCTAATTCAACTGTATGACATTGATTCTCCAACAAACACTTTACAAAAGGGACATTTTGTTTGGATTTACTTGCTGATGCTGATTTCCAATGCCACTTCTTATAGTGTTGCCCGTGTAGAACGAATGATTCTTTTACATTTGCCAACAGCCCACGTTAGCACCGTACTTGATGTTAAATATCATTTTATGACCAGCTCCCAGTGTCTGAGTAGGTAAGTGTGGCTTGAACCTTGGTCTGGTGTGGCTTGAACCTTGGTCTGGTGTGGCTTGATTTCCTTATTCGAGGTGTTAGTGTTGTGGAGGCATGGCTTTCATAATTCCTAACTTGCGGTTCGGTAGTTTAAAACTGGTCTTCTATGATCTTAATTCCACTGGCACCTTTGGTTTATATTGTTAAACGATGAGATCAAGCAAACTGTGCTTGAAATAATAATTGAATCGGTGGCTTTTTCATTTATCGTATTTCATTAATTTCTTTATGCACTGTGTCTAATTTTCTAAAGGATCGATTCACATTAGGGCTAACTAGCTTTTCATGTGTAATAATTCATTTGGATGAACTGGATTTTTTTTTTGCTGCAGTAATGTCATTTGGAATGTGACAGCATTCATTTTTTTTTACAAAACGAGAATATAAGGAGGGTAAAGGGAACTTTTATTCACCTAGCATTAGCCAGAAGGTAATGTTTATAAAACAGGCCTCAGTTTTGGTTTTCAATGTGTGATATTGTTTTGGCACCTAATTCTCATCTAGCCTCAGACACTCAGGCTTTGCTCCAATATCTCTGGTCTTCGTCCTAACGTTTTATTTTTTTAAGGGTCAAGCGTTTTTCAAATGAATCTCGTTTTGCTATTCATATAATTTCATTAATGAAACTAACCAAATTAGTTGAATCTGGAGTCAAAGGCAAGCCTCAGTTTTTCTCTCCTGCTTGAGCCAGTAAGAGTCAGAGATTCCTAGAACTTTACAGCACGGGAGAAGATTTGGCCAATTGTGCCTGAGCCGATTCTCTGAAAAGGCTGCCCTCTTAGCCCCATTCCCCATCCATTTCCCCATCCCCTTTTAAATCTTTGCTTATCCACTTGCCTTTAAAAGCTATTTTGAATTCTGCTTTCACCACTGCTTCTGGTATATAATGCAGAACCCCAACAACCCTGTGTTTATGGGGGGGGAAAAAATCTCCCCTTTGTCCTTTTGATTATGATCTTGAATTTATGCCTTCTGGTTACCGACTCACCGAGCAGTGGAAGTTGATTTTGAACACCTCTATTAGATTGCCTCTTAACCTTTGTTCCAATGAAAGGACTACCTATGAGACCATGAACTTCCAGTCTCCACGCTCCTAACCCTGGTGCCATCTCTCAAAATCTACAGGACCTAATGCTGACTGTCGAAACACAGTAAATACCTTAGATGCCGGTCACATCATATAGAACATAAGAATTGGGCCCCCTCGAGCCTGCTCTGCCATTCAATAAGATCATGGCTGAGCTTCTACCGCAACTCCACTTTCCTGCCCTATCCCCATAAACCCCTGATTCCCTTGATACAGTTTCCAAAGGCTCCAACTCTACGACCTACAGCTTTGCTGGAGACTGTTTCCACTGTACAGATGTTGCGTGATGCTCGCTGTTTTCCCTAGATGTATGTTCCAATAAGAACAGACACCGACTACATCCCTGGATAGCGATTTAAAGCCCTAGTTTGTGCCAAGCTAATTCAAAGCCCTGGTTCCTAGGGCAGATACCTTGGACCTCAGGTAACACTATGCAGTCCTGGATAGATGCATCTACACGTAAATGACTCCAACTCCCTCCCTGGATAGAGGATCAGGTGGTATGGCCAAGTGATATTCAATGGATGGTTCAGACCCCAGGCAATTGAATGTTTCCCTGGACAGATATTTTATGAATCAAGGCCCTGATGATGCCAAAGGCCTACTTTGGCCACACACATATCCTGTGGGGCTAACCTAGGAATAGTAGCCTCACTCCCCAATGGTTTATTTGGGGTTTTCCCCCCCTAAATCTATGGTAGCAACATGATTGTCTTACTATTATATGTCTTAGATTATCTTTTGAAAGTATAATAGTATCATGATTTTACATTTAGTTTTACTAATTAACATAGCAAAATTTCACATTAGACCCAAGCTTTTTCACCAAATCTGGGTCTATTTTATTCTTGCCTCTGATCCCTCAAAATACATTTGTAGAATCCTAAAGTACTACTTTGGAAAGTTCCTTGCTAGCAGAGACTGATGGGGAGCGTGCCGATCATTGTGTAATTGTACCCTTTGCTATTTTTTCTAGTGCAGTAGTTTGCTATTTCCCCCTACCAAGGTACTCTGAGCCACGCAGCCTATGCCATTGTGAGGACAGATAGTTTTCAGGGTTGTTGCTAGTGCCACTCTGTGACCAGCTGCACGGAAGTATGGAGGAGTCTTTTGAGTTCTTCCACCCCTGCCTGTGGGAAAGGCCTGTTTGTGCTTGTTTGATTCTAACAATGGTATGGCTAAGATTGGGAGCTTGTCAAATGGGAAATCACAGGTACTAACACTCCACGACATTATTGCACACCCTGTAAATTGTACCTTTTTTTTGTTTATGGTATTAATTTCTCCTGACTAATTATTGTAATCCCTCCTGACAATACCATCTCTGGGAGCCAACTAAATAGAGCTGTGGCTAGGGGAGTGCAATAGAAAGGGTAAGGTGATTCATGTAATCATGAGAGAGCTGCAAACAATGAGTATGGTGTCAGAGGTCATATATCAGAATGTGCTAATCAGGGCACTGGACAGTAAATCAGCTTTCGTGTTCCTATTGTAATTTTAACTCAAGTTACATATGGTTACATTCTGCTCCCAAATTGTTTAATTTTACTTAAATCTCACTACACAATTAAAAGCATACTTGTTAATGTTACACCACTAAAGCATGTGAAGCCAATTACGATTATTTCTGGTTGTTTATTGTTTCCTATAGAATTAGTGATTAACCATGAGAAATAACTTCTTGTAGAAGGCAGGAAAATCCAAAACCTTTTCCACTAAAATCACTGGTTGCTGCCTTAGCTCAGGAGCTCAGTTGAAAACTTCTTCCCAAGTTCCATTTCTTCACTGAAAACCAAACCAGATTTACATATGTAGATCTTCAAATTTTTCTGTGTAGGGACACCATGGAAATATTGACGGACAGAGGGTACCCAGAAATATTGACATATTTCCTAATGTCCGAAAAGTAGTAGGATCAGGCAATCACAGCTTGAAAACCTGTGCTTAAAGAGATAGTTAAACCGAAACTGTGCTCAGCTTGGCTCGAGTTCCGACTTTCTTTGAGATGAGGTCAGAATTTGGATCCCAGTTTGACACTCCTCCCTCAGGTCACTGATGGGTCGCACCTTGTAGGCCAACCTGGGTCATCGTTAGAACACCTGTCATCTGGGCCAGAAGTGATGACAGGAACTTTTGATCCAACATGCACTGGGGGGTATTTAAAACGGAGTGATTTCCGACACATCTCCTGAATGACGCTACTTTGTGGAATATATTTTCTGAAACATTCCTGCCTCATTTTTGAAAGACACACCAGCTCCTGGTTACAGAGTTGTTTTTTTTTCCCACAGGGCAGCGGGGGAAGCTGACTGTATCAGTGCCCCTGAAGCAAGTGCCTCAAACTGGAGTTCCACATCTAACCTTAATGGTGTCCCAGTGACTTCCACATTCTCACTGGATGACAAATTGTTAAACCAATTGAGCACATGCACCAGAATCCAACTATAGCAAGATTGCAAGGTTTAAAAAGGGATTCCGAGAATACTTTTAATAAGAACATAAGGAATATTAGCAGGGGAAGGCCATACGGCCCCCTCGAACCTGCTCCGCCATTCAATAAGATCATGGCTGATTTTCTACCTCAACTCCACTTTCCCGCCATATCCACTTGATTCCCTTAATGATTCTGTCTCCAATCCAGTTTGAAACAATTCAGAATTACATCTTTACATTAGATAATTTTTTGAAGATTTTAAGCAGTTTGAAAACTGAAAATTCCTTTCAGCTAAGCATTAAATAGGTGTAAATTTGCGAACCATAACCCCAGTCTCAGAAGGACACAGTGTGGCAGTTCCATTTCCAGTAATCCTTTCTGAGAGAGTGTGCCAAATAATGGCCGTGGATTCACATACACTGAGAATGGGGTTGTGACTGCACAAAGACCTTCTGCTTAGGAACCTTACAGCCAACAGAGAGACTTTCATTCCAACAGTTTGAGCTGAATTTAAAATTAGATACCAAAGACAAAAAGACATAGCTTAATCCATTAGGTTATCCAATAGCATTGGATCATTTTTTTTGTATTCAGGAACTTAAAATAAAATGATTGTGTGATACTGGATTCTAATAAATGTTCACAGTGTCAGCTGTGGCTTAGTGGGTAGCACACTCGCCTCTGAGTCAAAAGGTTGTGGGTTCGCGTCCCATTTCAGAGACTTGAGATCAAAAATCTAAGCCGACATTGCATTGCAGTGCTGAGGGAGTGCTGCACTGTCAGAGGTGCCGTCTTTCGGATGAGACGTTAAACATCTGCTCTCTCAGGTGGGTGTAAAAGATCCCATGGCACTATTTTGAAGAAGAGCAGGGGAGTTATCCCCGGTGTCCTGGCCAATATTTATCCCTCAATCAACATCACTGAAAAAACAGATTATCTGGTCATTATCACATTGCTGTTTGTGGGACTTTGCTGTGCGCAAATTGGCTGCTGCGTTTCCTACATTACAACAGTGACTACACTCTGTTATGTATTGTGTGTTCTCCTCCCACCTGTGGTGGTGCTGTCACGGGAGATAAATGGTTGGGTGTTCTCTGTTAAGTTTAGCTCTCTTTGTTCGGAACTTGCCAGAACTTCCTTTCCTTCCAATAAAGCACTTCATGTTTGAATCTCTGAGTTCTGAGTCCTAAATTGTGTCTAGGTAGAAAGGTGGCAACGAGGAGCGGGTGAATCTGCGTACGTTACGGGTGCAGTGAGTAAACAGAAAATTTATTTTGAAACGTGAGATGGCTACTATATTAGGAAACATCAGTGATTTTGATAAAATGTGGAGCAATGGAGCGCTTATACAGAACATTTTGACTATTTTGTATTGGCGAATGCGGTGGCAAATGAAAAGGTCGTGCCTACCTTTTTGAGTGTAATCGGGCCGAAGACATTCAATTTATTTCGCAGCCTCGTGCAACCAGATAAGCCAGGAACTAAAACATATAAGCAACTAGTGGAAATTCTTGGAGCACATTTTTCACCAAAACCTCTGGTAATTGCTGAGAGATTTAGATTTCACAAATGGAATCAAGAGGAGGGGGAATCAGTGACGATGTCTACTGCTGCTTTAAAAAGGTTGTCAGAACACTGCCAGTTCAAGGAAGTGCTGAATGACACCATTAGAGACAGACTTGTGTGTGGTCTGCAAAATGCAGCCACACAGAAGCGCCTTCTTACTGAGGACAACCTTACTCTTGAAAAGGCCATTGAAGTTAGTGTCTCCATGGAGATGGCGGAAAAGGAGGCTCACCAGTTGAGTTCAACAGGGAGAGTTCACAAGGTGTCGTCTGAGCCTAAAGGTGCGCGGAACGGCACATGTTACCGTTGTGGGAAAACGGGCCATCACGCTAATGACTGCTGGTGTACAGAGCTGGAATGCCGAAATTGTGGCAAAAAGGGTCACATTGAACGTGCCT
Source organism: Somniosus microcephalus (assembly GCF_052327205.1). NCBI lineage: Eukaryota > Metazoa > Chordata > Chondrichthyes > Squaliformes > Somniosidae > Somniosus > Somniosus microcephalus. The sequence continues at coordinate 26,263,938 of NC_140997.1, read as the reverse complement.
GTAGAGGTAAAAAAAAGAACAGACAGAGCTGGGAAGCATGGAAGCAAAATGTCTGTATTTGGACAAGAGAGGAAAAAGAGTGTTCATTCAGTGCAGTATGATGGAACAAGCAAAACAGAGGGGAGCGACACCTCTGAGGAGGAAGAGGTGCACATACTAATGGTTGCAGGTGATTTAAATGGCTACTGGGTGTCACCACTGGTGGAGGGACAATCAGTGCGGATGGAGGTGGACACGGGCGCAGCTGTGTCCCTTGTTTCAGACACTGCCTACAACAAAATGCTAAAGCATCTTACCCTTCAGCCAACAAACATTGTGCTAAAGACGTATACCGGCGAACCTGTGGCCATGAGAGGCGTCATTGAGGTGACAGTTAAATTGAATGGACAGACTGCAAAACTGCCACTATATGTGGTAAAGGGAAATTACCCATCGCTACTAGGACGTGCTCTCCAGGGTGAAATCAAAGGAGCTGCTGACAATTGTGACACACAAGGGGCTATACAGGTACTGCCGCCTTCCGTTTGGAATTACGTCGGCCCCTGCTCTATTCCAAAGGGCAATGGATCAGATTTTGAGTGGACTGCCAGGAGTCCAGTGCTACCTGGACGACATCCTTGTCACTGGGACAAATGTAAGAAGTCACACAACACCAGGTTATAGTCCAACAGCTTTATTTGAAATCACAAGCTTTCGGAGCGCTGCTCCTTCTTCAGGTGAAGTGGAGAAATGCATAAAGACACAACTTATATAGTCAGAGAATCATGTCAGATGTTTACAGGTAACCTTTCCAACTGCCATTTATCACACCTCGGCAGAGAGATAATCACAGCAGTCAAAGGTGTGAATGGTGTCCAAACAGGTCAGTCAGGGAAATATTACATCAAAGAACAATGAGGTGGGGTCACAAGGGGTCAAATATTGCAGATGCTGGGGTCTGTATGAAAAACAAAAAAACAGACAAAAAACATTTTTTTTGGCTGGAAATCACAGCAGGTCCGGCCGCATCTGTGTAGAGAGAACAAGCCAATGTCGACTCGAGTCTGGATGACCCTGCATCAGGTGGGGTTACATGTAGCGTGACATGAACCCAAGATCTCGGTTGAGGCTGTCCTCATGAGTGCGGAACTTGGCTATCAGTTTCTGCTCGACGATTTTGCGTTGTCGTGTGTCTCGAAGGCCACCTTGGAGAATGCTTACCCGAAGATCGGAGGCTGAATGTCCTTGACTGCTGAAGTGTTCCCCGACTGGGAGGGAACACTCCTGCCTGGTGATTGTTGCGCGGTGTCCGTTCATCCGTTGTCGCAGTGTCTGCATGGTCTCGCCGATGTACCATGCTCCGGGGCATCCTTTCCTGCAACGTATGAGGAAGACAACGTTGGCCGAGTCACATGAGTATGTACCATGTACCTGGTGGGTGGTGTCCTCACGTGTGATGATGGTATCTGTGTTGATGATCTGGCATGTCTTGCAGAGGTTGCTGTGGCAGGGTTGTGTGGTGTCGTGGTCGCTGTTCTCCTGAAAGCTGGGTAATTTGCTGCGAACGATGGTCTGTTTGAGGTTAGGCGGCTGTTTGAAAGCGAGTAGTGGAGGCGTGGGGATGGCCTTAGTGAGGTGTTCGTCGTCATCGATGACATGTTGAAGGCTGCGAAGAACATGGCGTAGTTTCTCCGCTCCGGGGAAGTACTGGACGACGAAGGGTACTCTGTTGGTTGTGTCCCGTGTTTGTCTTCTGAGGAGGTCTATGCGATTTTTCGCTGTGGCCCGTCGGAACTGTCGATCGACGAGTCGAGCGTCATATCCCGTTCTTGCAAGGGCGTCTTTCAGTGTCTGTAGGTGTCCATCGCGTTCCTCCTCGTCTGAGCAGATCCTGTGTATTCGCAGGGCTTGTCCATAGGGGATGGCTTCTTTAACGTGGTTAGGGTGGAAGCTGGAGAAGTGAAGCATCGTGAGGTTGTCCGTGGGCTTGCGGTAGAGTGAAGTGCTGAGGTGTCCGTCTTTGATGGAGATTCGTGTGTCCAGGAATGAGACTGATTCTGAGGAGTAGTCCATGGTGAGTTTGATGGTGGGATGGAACTTGTTGATGTTATCGTGTAGTCTTTTCAGTGATTCTTCGCCGTGGGTCCATAGGAAGAAAATGTCGTCGATGTATCTGGTGTATAGCGTTGGTTGGAGATCCTGTGCAGCGAAGAAGTCTTGCTCGAACTTGTGCATGAAGATGTTTGCGTATTGGGGTGCGAATTTGGTCCCCATGGCTGTTCCGTGTGTTTGGGTAAAGAACTGGTTGTCGAAGGTGAAGACATTGTGGTCAAGGATGAAGCGGATGAGTTGTGGGATGGCGTCTGGAGATTGGCTGTTGTTGGTGTTGAGTACTGAGGCTGTCGCAGCGATACCGTCATCGTGGGGGATACTGGTGTAGAGTGCCGAGGCGTCCATCGTGGCGAGGAGTGTTCCTGGTTCAACTGGTCCGTGGGTGCTGAGCTTCTGTAAGAAGTCTGTAGTGTCGCGACAGAAGCTGGGGGTTCCCTGTACGATGGGTTTCAGGATGCCCTCGACATATCCAGAGAGGTTCTCACACAGGGTTCCGCTGCCTGATGCGATAGGACGTCCAGGTGTGTTGGCTTTGTGTATCTTTGGGAGGCAGTAGAAGTCTCCCACGCGGGGAGTACGTGGGATGAGAGCATGTAGGATGCTTTGAAGGTCTGGATCGAAGGTTTTGATCAGTCTGTTGAGTTGGCGGGTGTGTTCTTTGGTCGGATCTGCGGGTAACTGTCTGTAGTGTTCCTGGTTGTCCAGTTGTTGGTATACTTCTTTGCAATAGTCCGTTCTGTTCTGTATGACGATGGCACCTCCTTTGTCTGCTGGTTTGATGACGATGTTGTGGTTGGTCTTGAGAGCGTGGATGGCGTTGCGTTGTGCTCGGGTGACATTCTGGACTGTCTTGTGAGTGCGGCTGATGAATCTGGCGTTGATGCATCTCCTGACAGCTTGAGCATACATGTCAAACTTAGGGCAGCGACCCTCCGGAGGGGTCCAATTTGACTCTTTCTTCTTCGGTTGCTGCACTGCGGATCCCTCTGTCTGCTGTTCCGGATCATTGATTGTCTCATTGGGTTCGCTGCTGACATCTTGGGATTTGTGGAAGAATTCCCGGAGCCTCATTCTCCTGATGAATTCCTCTGTGTCTGCCGCGAGACCGATGGGGTCCATTTTGGTGGTGGGGCAGAAATTGAGCCCTCGGCTGAGAACTTCAATTTCGTCTGGTTGAAGGGTGTGGTCGGACAGGTTGACGATGGATTTCCCTGTGGTTTCAACCGTGGTACCGGGGGAGGCTTGGTTGCTGCTGCTGGTGATGCCAAGTTTCTCAAGCTTCCTGTTCTTGGTGTGCATGTAGGTAGCGTAGTTCCATTGCCTTGTTTGTTTGGCGGTGTCTCGTAGCTGGTCTGCTGCGCCTGAGCACAGGCTGAGAACATGGACTCCATCTCGGTTTCGAGGTTGCGGCGTCTGCTGTAGAGCTGGTGTACGAGATGGTTGAGGAGTGTGCGAGAGGTACGACGGCAGAGTCTCTCAGCGTAGTCTGTGTTGTAGGTCGACTTGAGTGGGTTAGTGATCTGTAGTCCTTTCGGGATCTTGTCTGCTTTCTTGCATCTCTGTAGAAACTTGATGTCTGTGTCGATATGCGCGATCTTCTTGGAGATCCTCTCCACTTTGAGCCGGCAGTTTGTGGTGTCGATAGTAGCCATGGTGTGGAGATGCCGGAGGGTGGACAAATGTAAGAAGTCACACAACACCAGGTTATAGTCCAACAGCTTTATTTGAAATCACAAGCTTTCAGAGCGCTGCTCCTTCTTCAGGTGAAGTGGAGAAATGCATAAAGACATAGCTTATATAGTCAGAGAATCATGTCAGATGTTTACAGGTAACCTTTCCAACTGCCATTTATCACACCTCGGCAGAGAGATAATCACAGCAGTCAAAGGTGTGAATGGTGTCCAAACAGGTCAGTCAGGGAAACATTACATCAAAGAACAATGAGGTGGGGTCACAAGGGGTCAAATATTGCAGATGCTGGGGTCTGTATGAAAAACAAAAAAAGACAAAAAACATTTTTTTTTTTTTTTTTTGGCTGGATGACCCTATGATAGCCAAGTTCCGCACCCATGAGGACGGCCTCAACCGAGATCTTGGGTTCATGTCACGCTACATGTAACCCCACCTGATGCAGGGTCATCTAGACTCGAGTCGACATTGGCTTGTTCTCTCTACACAGATGCGGCCGGACCTGCTGTGATTTCCAGCCAAAAAAAATGTTTTTTGTCTTTTTTTGTTTTTCATACAGACCCCAGCATCTGCAATATTTGACCCCTTGTGACCCCACCTCATTGTTCTTTGATGTAATGTTTCCCTGACTGACCTGTTTGGACACCATTCACACCTTTGACTGCTGTGATTATCTCTCTGCCGAGGTGTGATAAATGGCAGTTGGAAAGGTTACCTGTAAACATCTGACATGATTCTCTGACTATATAAGCTATGTCTTTATGCATTTCTCCACTTCACCTGAAGAAGGAGCAGCGCTCTGAAAGCTTGTGATTTCAAATAAAGCTGTTGGACTATAACCTGGTGTTGTGTGACTTCTTACATTTGTCCACCCCAGTCCAACTCCGGCATCTCCACACACTGGGACAAATGAGGAGGATCATCTTCTGAACTTGGATGCGACACTACAACGACTGAAAGAGTACGGACTCAGAGTTCGTAAAGACAAATGTGAATTCTTTCAGTCTTCAGTGGAGTACCTGGGGCATGTGATTGACGCTACTGGCCTGCATAAGGCGCCGTCAAAGCTCAAGGCGATCGTGGAAGCCCCAGCACCCCAGAATGTGAGCCAGTTACGTTCATTTCTGGGGCTACTTAACTACTATGGGAAGTTTATTCCAGACTTAGCAACATTGCTGAAGCCGTTACATCAGTTGCTATGTCAAGGCAAAACATGGAAATGGACTGAACTGTGCAACGAAGCTTTCGCCCAAGCAAAGAAAGCATTGCTGAATTCGGAGGTCCTGACACACTTCGACCCAAAGCTACCCGTGCAGCTAGCATGTGATGCATCACCATATGGTGTGGGAGCAGTCATATCCCACATCATGCCTTCGGGTGAAGAGAAACCTATCGCCTTCGCATCACGCACCTTGAACAAGGCCGAGAGTAACTATGCGCAGATCAAGCGTGAGGCCTTGGGAATCGTTTTTGGAATTCGAAAATTTCATCAGTACCTGTTTGGGAGAAGGTTCACACTCCTGACGGACCACTGTCCATTGACTTCAATCTTCGGGCCCCACACCGGAATTCCGTTTCTCGCTGCAAGCAGGATGCAAAGGTGGGCTTTACTGTTGTCAGGACACACATACGACATCAAATATCGCAAATCAGACTTGCACGGCAACGCAGACGGTCTCCCGAGGCTACCCTTGCCTGTTACTCCCCCAGAGCCTCGTCAGATAGACATCTTCTACTTTAGACAAGTGGAGGGAGAACCTGTCACTGCAGTTCAGGTGCGAAGGTACACCCGCAATGATCCAGTCCTGTCTGAGGTAATGGACAATGTCATTCGAGGGAGAGCTATAGGAGATTCTCCTAGTTTGAAACCTTACGTTTCAAAAAGAAATGAACTCTCCGTCCAGGCAGGTTGTCTTCTTTGGGGACGCCGTGTCATCATTCCGCCACCTCTGAGGGAACCTATACTGCAACAACTTCATACAGGCCACAGTGGGATGGTTCGGATGAAGGAAATGGCAAGAAGCTACTTCTGGTGGCCAGGTCTCGATGGGAATATTGAGGAGAAAGCCAAAACATGTTCCCCATGTCAAAGGGTCCGGAATGTTCCACCCCTGGGATTGGCCTGCAGAAGTGTGGCAGCGAGTACATGTGGACTTCGCCGGTCCTTTCGAAGAGAAGATGTTTATGGTGGTTGTGGATGCTCGTAGCAAGTGGCCGGAGGTCGCTGTGATGAGGTCTACCACGGCAGAGAAAACAATTGAGAAACTTGGTGAGATGTTCAGCCGTTATGGCTCACCGGAACAACTCGTAAGTGACAACAGTCCACAATTTGTATCACAGGAGTTTGCAACCTTCCTGCATGTGAATGGTGTCCAACACATCAGGTCTGCGCCCTATCATCCCTCTACTAACGGCCAGGCAGAAAGGTTTGTGCAAACTTTGAAGCACGCCTTGAAGGCATCGCAAGGTCAGGGCTCAATCCACCAACGTCTGAACAGCTTCCTGTTGTCCTACAGGAACGAGCCACATGCCACAACCAAAACTTCCCCCGCTTCGCTCATGATGAAGAGGCAGTTGCGGACAAGTTTCGACTTACTCAAACCTCCAAGGGCAGAACAGGTTGTCCATTGTCAACAACAAGCTCAAGTTGAAAAGAGCCAAGGAGAGACGATTTCTTCCGGGAGAGCACGTCCTAGCTCGAAACTACAACACTGGACCGAAATGGGTTCCTGCTACGGTGATCGTGCAGACGGGCCCTGTGTCTTACACGGTTGAGACTGCTGAGGACGTCGTCTGGAGAAGACACACAGATCAACTGTTGCTAGGAGCAGAGACAGCCACAGAGGCTCCAATGGCTGGTTGGCCTGAACTGTTTCCGGATGATACCGCAAACCAGCATCCTTTGCCACAGTGCTCTTCTCCAACACAGGAAGTCAAAGAGACTGTTCCACCTGTGCAAACTCCTGACTTTCGACTGACACAGGCACCTTCTCCATCCAGGCCTGTGTCAATGCCTACTGCTGTGGAAGCCAGCGATGACTGCCGGTATCCTGTCAGAGAGCGGCTGCCTCCAAGACGCTTGGATCTGTAGGCTTAGTGACTTACCCACAAGACTGGGGCAGAATAAACCCCAGGGTAAAGTCAGGGTTTGAGGCAGTCTACCTCTACCCTAGGTTCGTTGAGTGCATTGAAAGTAACTTACCTGTTGAGGAATAATGTGGACCTTCCATTTAAGAGGGGAGGAAATGTTATGTATTGTGTGTTCTCCTCCCACCTGTGGTGGCGCTGTCACAGGAGATAAATGGTTGGGTGTTCTCTGTTAAGTTTAGCTCTCTTTGTTCGGAACTTGCCAGAACTTCTTTTCCTTCCAATAAAGCACTTCATGTTTGAATCTCTGAGTTCTGAGTCCTAAATTGTGTCTAGGTAGAAAGGTACCGACACAACACACTCCAAAAGTACTTCATTGACTGTAAAGCGCTTTGTGTTGTCCGGTGGTCATGAAAGGCGTAACATAAATGTAAGTCTTTCTTTCTTTAAAGAGAAAGTCTTGCTATCAATATTCATTTATTACATCTGTATTTCTATTGATTTGAAACAGTCTTCAAATTGTGACTGTTGATAAATTTGGGAAATCAGGTTAAATGGAATTATAGAGCCTGAAATTTGGCTCCATTTAAATAAACATCATTCAGTCATTTATCAAGAGAGCTTAAACAATCTTGTCATTTTAACAACATATGTTAATTCCGCTCTCACTATCGAGCTCAATGAAACTCTGCAACCTCACTGTTTCCTGTTTAAATCAAAATATGTTTTCCAAAAAAACAGCATGATTAGGTTAATTATAATTAATTTTAATGGTTTGATATATTTAAAAAGGTTTAGCTTTTTAAAATCTTTACAGAAAGGTTATATAGTATCTCTGTAGTTAAAACAACCCGCTGAATGCCATGTTGACATTAATTTTGCAATTACAGCAATACAGTGCTTCTAATATTTAAAAATTCCAAAGATCTAAAGACAATAAGAGAAGAAAGGCCCCTTTTAAAAACACAACTCAAATCCCAGTTGTTTGTTTCTCCTTGGAATACTTAAAACCAAGATAATGGCAGTTAATACCAAGCACTCACTAGTAGCCTTTCCAACAGGAAACTGAAGATTCCTGCACATGAGTTAAATGCTGGATAAAGAAAAGAAAATCTCTGTAATTCCTCTCCTGGGGTTTGGGATTAAGAGAGCGTGTACTGTTAGTCTTAAGAGGCAATTAATGGTATAAAAAGCCTTGGAGAAATGGACACAGACAGACTGTGTTTCGCTGGTCATTAGGGACTGTTTCTCCATGTTTGCACAAGTGAGATTCAAAGTGGAAGCAGATATAGCGGATGAACTCTTGGTGTGAACGTTCCCAGCATTAAACCGCAGTCCCAAGTCTTTATGCCTGGGAATTCTCTCCTAGCACATCTAACACTTAACCCCAGTTACAGTGGGGCTGCAGGTCTGGATCAAGTTCAGACTCAAGAATGAAGTGTCAAAGAGGCAAATAATCATAATTTGAGGATTGATTGTGGGTTTATATGCGGTCTCAAGACACGTTGATTTTATATGAGATTTGTGTATTTTTGTATAACACTGACGCATTTCATGCCATTGAAGGGAGCTTGTGTTTTTTCCTACTTAATGCAATAAAAGTTACCCGATGAATTGGTTCTCTCCTTTCTTGCTGCTGTTGTTTGTCAGTGGGAGCTCCTGCAGGAATGTGTCTTACGGTCAATTCTTCAGCTCGGACTCAAATTAAAACTGCAATCCAGCTGGGGCACGGACATGCGATTCAAATTCATTTCAGATTTGTCACTTGCAGTGTTACTCGCAGTATCTCAGTCTCATTCAGTGGAGGTGCTGAATGTTGCTTTAAGGGCATTGGAGGATCTAACTTTTTGATTTGGTCCCTATCTGTCACTTGTAGGGGCCGAGTTACAAATCTGGATCATTCTGGGGAGATCCATATGATGGCTGTGATTTGCTGTCACAGTATCGTAAAATTCCTGGCAAACTTACTGAAAGGCCCATGTTTTAGACTGTTTGTTTAATTCCCATGTCTCTGTGTAAACACGCTGACTGGCGCTCACAAACACATTTAAAGTCAATTTATTATCATTTAGTTACAATTATACTGGGCTAAGTCAGGGTCTTGTGGTAATGAGTGAGAAAATGTCCGTGTAGTGAGTGGGCTTTTTACCTTACTAGAGATTGCATTGGTATGAGGTAAAGCCAAGTGTTCATTGTCTCTGGCATGGTAAAAAGCCTCTGGAGCACACAGGCCTTGTTGTTTTTTACTGTACAATTGGGATTTTATTTTTATTCGTTTATGGGATGTGGGCGTCGCTGGCAAGGCCAGCATTTATTGCCCATCCCTAAATGCCCTCGAGAAGGTGGTGGTGAGTCGCCACCTTGAACCGCCGCAGTCCGTGTGGTGAAGGTACTCTCTCAGTGCTGTTGGGGAGGGAGTTCCAGGATTTTGACCCAGCGATGATGAAGGATCGGCGAGATATTTCTATGTCAGGATGGTGGGGAACTTGGAGGTGGTGGGGTTCCCGCGCGCCTGCTGCCCTTGTCCTTCTAGGTGGAAGAGGTCGCGGGTTTAGGAGGTGCTGCCGAAGAAGCCTTGGCGAGTTGCTGCAGTGTATCTTGTTACTTTTATTTTTTTCTCTCTCTCCTTTCGTAAATGCTCTCACTCATGGTTCCATGAAGCCTTTGATGACCTCAGCCATTCTTCATGTAGGCAATGAGTGTTATTGGACTAACCCGTCCTCGCATGGTACCTGCATGGGTCCTTTCTACCGAGGTCAAACCTGAAGTGGGAAGCCTGGGTGATTTCCCTCCCCCTACCCCCTACCCCCCACCCCAACCTCCACTTCTTCTAATCTAGAGACACTGAAGACAATTTGTAGTGCTGCTATTGTTGCACACACGCTGATGGCGAACTCTGCTTGGGCCAAAAGTCAAACCTTTTGGGTCTCTGCAGCTGAGCACTGCACTGGCCGGTGCTTTTACCCACCGAGACCAGAGGCTTCAAACAGCCAGAAAGCAGATGTTCCAGTGAGGACGTGAGGTTCTGCTCCAGCGGACTGTAATGGAGAAGGTGATTGGTGAGCAGCGCTCCCCATTGGAGCCAACACCCTATCACGTTACAGAGGAGGCTCGGCACGAAAGTATAGATTTTTTTTTCCCAATTGTAACGACGATGATAGTCTATTTAAAATGAGTGTGTTACCATTAGCATTCCAATCGTAAAACCTAGGCCAAAATTTCGGCCTCAGGCTGCTGTCAACCAATGGTTTCAATGCTGGGGTGTCGAGGGATGAATGAGGGGCACTGGCTGTGTACAGTTGGCTCCCTTTTAAACCACTTGGGATTGTGGGATCATTTAGTAGGTTATACTTCCCCTTTAAATAAGAGTTTTTCAACTGCTGAATGAGAACAGATTTTGTTTTGTGTTTGATTTATGCTGGACCGATATACTTGCAAATTCTTCCTACTGGTCATGATTTACATTTTTACTGTCTGAGGTACTACAGTTTTAAGGGAAACTAACCATAAAATAGTGACGGATACATCCAGACATAAACAAAAATAATGACCATCCCTTAGGATCCGATAAGGAGTGGGTTTAATTATGGCAGGAAATGTTAATGGACTGCTAGCTTTGGAAGGAAAAAGGTCAGACAGTAATAAGGGAATCATTTTCAGATTTCTCTTTTGTCAAACTACGGCAATAAAATATTTTGCAGATCAAATTAAGACATTAACCGAAGCAATAATTCCCCAAAACACAAGTTATTTGAATAAATTGGTTCTGACAGTCTGCAGTGAGGGCTATTCCTAATCTGTTGAAATATGTGGGGATACTGCTGGGCTAATGCGTCCAAAGCCTTTCTTCTTGGAACATGTTTAGCTGTTGCACCTGTGACCCAGGACACCGAGTGTAATTCATCGGAGTAACCTGAGCTCCGTTGTTCTCCTCTTGCACAGGATCAAGCATTAGATGCACATTGACAAATGGCATTTGCACCCAAGGCCGGGAACTAAAATGGAGAGTGCCCAGTTTTATTTCTTTTGTTTTTCCTTCTCACTTTCCTCCCTCTACACAACTTCCAATCAGATCTTCCTGGGTATGAGCTACACCTGAGTAGGCAGGTGCCCTGCTACTCGGCTTCTGCCTCTCTTGAGCTAGTTGTTTTTAAATTTGTTTTTATTTTATGGGATGTGGACGTCGCTGGCCAGGCCAGCATTTATTGCCCATCCCGAATTGCCCTCGAGAAGGTGGTGGTGAGCTGCCGCCTTGAACCGCTGCAGTCCGTGTGGTGAAGGTACTCCCACAGTACTGTTAGGGAGTTCCAGGATTTTGACCCAGCGACGATGAAGGATCGGCCAATATACTTCCGAGTCAGGATGGTGTGTAACTTGAAGGGGAACTTGTAGGTGGTGGTGTTCCCAAGTGCCTGCTGTCCTTGTCCTTGTAGGTGGAAGAGGTCGCGGGTTTGGGAGGTGCTGCCGAAGAAGCCTTGGCGAGTTGCTGCAGTGTATCTTGTAGATGGTGCACACTGCAGTCATGGTACGCCGGTGGTGGAGGGAGTGAATGCTTAAGATGGTAGATGGGGTGCCAATCAAGCGGGCTGCTTTGTCCTGTATGGTGTCGAGCTTCTTGAGTGTTGTTGGAGCTGCACTCATCCAGTCAAGTGGAGAGTATTCCATCACACTCCTTACTTGTGCCTTGTAGATGGTGGAAAGGCTTTGGGGAGTCAGGAGGTGAGTCACTCGTGCAGAATACCTAGCCTCTGACCTGCTCTTGGTGCCACAGTATTTGTGGCTGGTCCAGTTAAGTTTCTGGTCAATGGTGACCCCCAGGATATTGATGGTGAGAGATTCGGCAATGGTAATACCGTTGAATGTCAAGCGGCGGTGTTTAGACTCTCGCTTGTTGGAGATAGTCATTGCCTGGCACTTCTGTGGCGCAAATATTACCTGTCACTTATCAACCCAAGCCTGAATGTTGTCCAGGTCTTGTTGCATGCGGGCATGGACTGCTTCATCATCTGAAGAGTTGTTAGGAATGGCCCAGTGCCAACTCATCTGATGAATTCCCCTCTCTTCCCTCACCTCCCCATGGGGAATAGTCTGTCCTCGATCATCACCATGGCATGGCTCAGATCAGCAATCTAGCAACATGAGCTTAAAGCAGAGGGACCTTGCACTCCATGTTTCACTTCGAGAGCTGGAAAGTCAGGTTAAAACTACAAATAAGACCTGCCCTCAACGATGTGCAATGGGACAGTTTTTCTCTCTCCAGAATTGAGCTCCTGTCCATATGAGGACTTGGGTCCCACAGCAGTTGAGTCCAACAAACAAAGGATCACTTTTTGGCACCCTTCCCCTCCCCATCACTGCTTCTTTTTAAAATGTAAAAACATGAGAGAAATGTTAAAAAATCACTTAAAGTAGGTTACCTGTGGTTCTTCTCCTGTGCAGTGAAGAAAATGGCCTTTGAAGGTACATAGATCTCAGTAGTATTTTGCCCCTCCCCATGTTCAATAGGAAAACCCATATGTTGTGCATTGGTACAAGTCATTCTCGTGTATGCCAAGTTTGTGTCCGTTTACCTGAGGGAGGAACTTGGGGCCTGTCTTTTAACTGTTATCAGAAGTGAATATTTTTCCACATCAAAACTTTTCCAACACTTCCGTGAACCTTACACATGTAGGTAAGACATTACACCAACTTCAGTTTAAAAAAAAAAATTATATAAACAAATTTACAGATAACCAGAGATATGTCCATAGTGAATGCTTTAGGCTTCATTGAACAATTAACAGTTTTAGCTCAATAATAGTTTTAAAAGCACCCAATTCTATGGCAAATACTGGAACTTTGCTGTTCTTTATTTACGAACCGAAAAATGACCTTGCCTGATCCCGACATTCTGATTTAAATCAACGCATTATTTCAGAACTTTATATGTACAAACTGTGCCAAAAGGCTAAAGGATCGCCAAGGTCTTGTTAACTTTATGACATTGTAACAAGAGCAAGCATCCTTAATCTCATGCCATTATATGCACATAAATGCCAATTTAATGCTGACATCGGCCTGTTGTAGCTGAATGTAATGTACACTTTTTCTAATTTCGCTATGGTTTGTTTCCCTTTTAAAGTACGCCCTCCTCCTTCAGTCATGGTGGTGACATGCTGTGGGATGCAGGCTTCAGAAAGAACCACCACTATTGCCTTTCCATGTCCGCCATAAAGAAACACATTTTATAGGCCAAGACATGCTCCCGCCGCCACCTGTAAATACTTCCTACTCCCTCCTTCTCCTTTACCCCTCATCCCCCCCCTCTCCATAACCCACTCCTCCCAACCCAAAGCTCTCCATCTAGCAGCCCAATCAAGAGCTGGAAAAATCTGCCCTACTGGGGAGAGCTGAACTCCATGTACACGGAAGCTGGGATTGGGGCTTGGAGCCAAGGTGCGAGAGCCCAGTGTTCTACAATTACCTACGAATTGCTGGATGAAAAAAGACCAAGGTCCATCTAGTTCGCCTACTACCATCCTGGCAGTTGCCGGCCACAACGATAATGGAGTTGTTGACTAATCGTGGCAATCAATCTCTCTCAATTAGTCTGCAACAGACCCAAACATGACGTGAGGAAAATCCTAGTGGTGGAGAGCTTTGCGAACCATAGGTCCAGAGTCACCTGTTCCTCCTGAACATGCTACGCTTACCACGTGCCATGTCTCAAATTACTCATATACTGTATTCCAAAATGTTATTATATTGAAAAGGTCTATCTATTTTGTTAGAAGACCACCACCAACAACAACAACAACTTGTATTTATATAGCGCCTTTAATGTAGTAAAACGTCCCAAGGCGCTGCACAGGAGTATTTTAAGACAATTTTTTTTTGACACCGAGCCACATAAGGGTAAATTAGGGCAGATGACCAAAAGCTTGGTCAAAGAGGTAGGTTTTAAGGAGTGTCTTAAAGGAGGAAAGAGAGGTAGCGAGGCAGAGAGGTTTAGGCAGGGAATTCCAGAGCTTAGGGCCTAGGCAACAGAAGGCACGGACACCAAAGGTTGAGCGATTATAATCAGGGATGCTCGAGGGCAGAATTAGAGGAGCGCAGATATCTCGGGGCGGGGGTGTGGTGGTGGGGTGGATGTTGTGGGGCTGAAGGTGTTGTGTCCGTCAGTAGTAAGACACAGACTGCAGGAGAACGGTACAACAGGTGTTTACTCAACGTGGCTCACTCTGGAACTGAACTGTACAGATTACTACTCAGTGCTATATACAGGTGTGGTCACTGCCGGTACTACAGTATACATGAGCTGTAGAAAGTAGTTCCCCCCTTAAAGGTATATACATTTCAATTCCTCCCCTTTTAGATTAACAGTACCATAACACTCATTTAACAATTAAATATCAAACTAATTACAATTAACACTTTTAACATACAACGTTAGCTGAAAATAGTCCATTTATATATTCAGTCTTTGGGGAGGCTTGCTGATCCTTTCTGGATAGCGCCTTTCCTGAGTGTCTCACTCTTGGTGCGGAGGCGATTCTGGCACCCTGTCGTCGGTTGGGTCATCAGCTTCCGATGCTACTGTTTCTGAGGTAGATGCGACCTGTACGTCGGGTTCCTCACCAGGTACGTATGGGCGAGGCATGGGGTTGACTTGTTCCTGTGACTCTAGGATCTGGTCAGCATGGCGTCTCACGATGTTCTCCCCAACGTCCACTGTGTACATTAGTGGGCCCTGCCGTGTGCATATCGTTCCTGGCTGCCATTTTTCTGTTCGGTAGTCACGGGCCAAGACTGGTTGCCCTACATTGAAGCTCCTTGTTGGCTTCTCATGGATGTGCTGGAATTGCTTACTCTCAACATCTCTTTGTACGTTTGGTCTGAGCAAATCCAGGCGAGATCTTAACCTTCGGTTAAAGAACATCATGGCCGGGGCCTGGTTGGTGACTGCATGTGTCGCATTCCGGTAGGCGAACAGGAAATTGTCCACCTTATGCTGCAGCGGAATGTTGTCATTGTACATAGCCTTTATTGCCTTCTTAAAGGTTTGTACGAACCTCTCAGCCAATCCATTTGTGGATACGGGGCGGATGTGTAATGCCTTACCCCATTCTTCTTCATAAAACTCCGAAACTCTTCGGACACAAACTGTGGTCCGTTATCGGAGCAAATCTGTTCTGGCAAGCCGTTCCTGGCAAAAATGGTCTGTAGGACTGCAATAGTTTTCTCCGTGGTGGTGGAGGACATTTTGATGACCTCAGGCCATTTCGAGTACGCATCCACGGCTATTACAAACATTGAGTCCATGAATGGACCAGCAAAATCAATATGCACCCGTTGCCATGGAGATGAGGGCCACTCCCATGGGTGTAGAGGGGCATGTGGTGGTGCATTTTGGACTTTCTGGCATCCTGAGCAGCTCTTGGTCAGGTCCTCGATTTGTTTATCGATTCCCGGCCACCACACATAAGCCAGGCTTTTCATTTTTACCCCTCCCAGATGACCCTCATGAAGCTCATTGAGCACTCTATCCCTTAACTTGGGTAGAATTACCACTCGGGATCCACACATCAAGGTCCCCCGGCACACTGACAGCTGTTCTCTTCTTGTCGAGAATGCTGGCAACAGTGAGTCGCCATGTGCTGGCCATCCGTTCACCGTCAAATCATATACCCGAGACAGTGTCGGGTCATTTCGGGTCTCCTTTTCTATACGAGCGTTAGTTACCAGTAGGTATTCAACTGTAGTCGAATGAAATATTTCGACAGGATCCACTGCTGGTGCTTCCTCCGCAGTAGGCAGTGGCAGGCGTGATAGCCTATCAGCATTTCCATGCTGTTTCGTGCCCTTATATTCAATCTCGTAGTGGTGCGCCCCTAGAAGGAGTGACCATCTTTGTAGTCGTTGCGCAGTCATCACCGGAACGCCCTTCTTCGGATTAAAAATGGAGACAAGAGGCTGGTGGTCAGTCAGCAAGGTGAATTTCTGTCTGTGCAGATAGTGATTGAACTTTTTCACTCCCCACACTAGGCTGAGGGCCTCCCTGTCAATCTGGGCGTAGTTACGCTCGGCTGAGGTTAGTGATCGTGACGCAAAGGCTATTGGCCTCTCTGAGCCGTCCGAGAATTTGTGCGACAGCACCGCTCCAATGCCATAGGGTGACGCATCACACGCCAACCGAATTGGTAGTGCTGGATTGAAATGGGCCAATACCTCTTTCGATGTGATTAGTGTTTTGCTCTTCTGGAAAGCTCGTTTACATTCGTCACTCCACTTCCATGGCACTCCAGTTTGCAGTAGGGTGTTCAGTGGGTGTAGTATTGTAGACAAATTTGGCAAGAACTTATGGTAGTAGTTTACCAGCCGAGGAACGACCTCAGTTGTGACACGTTTTCCGGTGCTGGAGCCTTGACTACTGCCTCAATCTTTTCTGGGGACTTATGTAACCCCTCTTTATCGATAACGTGGCCACAATACGAGATCTGTTTTTTTAAAAACTCGCATTTGGGGCGGTTAGCTCGGAGCCCATATTCCTTCAATCCAGTGAGCATCTGCTCCAGGTTGGCGAGGTGATCACTGTCATTTTCGCCCGTGACCAGGATGTCGTCCAAATAACACTGGGTCCCTGGGATCCCTTGCAGGACTTGTTCCATTGCCCTTTGCCAAATAGCCGGAGCTGATGCTACCCCGAATACCAGCTGGTTGTATTGGTAGAGACCTTTATGGGTGTTGATTGTGAGGTATTTTTTTGATGCTTCTTCTACCTCCATTTGCAGATACGCCTGGGCCAGATCAATCTTAGTGAATCGTTTCCCTCTAGATAGCGAGGCGAAAATATCTTCAATCCGCAGAAGTGGATATTGCACGGTGTGAAGGACTGGGTTCACTGTTACCTTAAAGTCCCCACAGATGCGAACCTTCCTTGGTTCCCCAGGCGTGCTTGGTAATCCACCTCAACGACTTTTTCATCACAGGGACGATGGGTGTAGCCCACTCGCTCCAGTCTACCTTGGACAGTACTCCTGAACGTTCCAAACTCTCCAGCTCTGCTTCGACGGCTGGACAGATCGCATAAGGTACTGGTCTGGCCTTAAAAAATTTTGGGCTTGCGTTTTCTTCGATTTTAATTGTTGCTGTCATGCCTTTTAGTGTTCCGAGTCCTTGTTGGAACACTTCTTGCACGTCGGTTAGGATCTTTGACGGTCGCCCAGGTGTGACGTCGTCATCCTTTTTGGCAGCCACAGTCAGTGCTTGTATGGAATGCCAATCCAGCTGTATTTTCCGGATCCATTCACGTCCCAGTAATGGTGGTCCTCCATCTTGCAATACATACAGGTCTAGTTTTGGTGTTTCCTTACCGTTATATATAACGGTCACCCTTATTTTTCCTTTGGGGTAGACTTTTTGCCCCGTGTACGTCTTCAAAATAATTTTTGTGTCTCTCAAGGGTATGTGTGAGAATAGCCGCTCGTAGTCCCATTGGTTTATGACTGTTAGGGCTGATCCTGTGTCCAATTCCATTTTTACCTGGACTCCTGCTATCTTGAGAGTGACCCAAATGGTTCGGTGATCCTCCGTTTTGATCACATTATGTAGTTTCAGACAACTCAGCTCCCTGCTTTCAGAGCCGGTATCACTCTTTTGTTCGTCTGAACTATTCTCCGTCACCTTATGTACCTTCTTGTACTTTTCTTTTAGAGATTTCTTATTGCTGGTTTTCTTTCCCGACCTGCAGACTCGTGCTATGTGTCCTACTTTTCCACTCTGCACACTTTGTCTTTGAACCAGCAATCATTGTGGTCGTGTGTTGTTCTGCCGCAGCGATAGCACTTCTCTGTTCTGTATGACATTTCGTTTGTGCCATATTCTTGCGGTCTCTGTTGTATCTCTGCAGCGCCCCGTGCTGCTGCTTCATATGATACCGCAATGCTGAAAGCCTTGTCTAGCGTAAGGTCCTTTTCAGATAAAAGCCGTTTCTGGGTTCCTTCACTTTGGAGCCCACACACAAACTTGTCCCTTAAGGTATCTGCCAGTCCCGTTCCAAACTGGCAGTGTTTCGATAGTTTGCGCAGTTCTGTTAAATATACAGCATTGCTTTCATCCTTATGCTGGTTCCGTTTGTGAAACTTGAATCTTTCTGCTATCAGCAGCGGTGTGGGGTTTAAATGTTCCTGTAGTATCGTCACTATGTCTCCAAAACGCTCTTCCACTGGCTTCGCTGGGGTTACTAGATTTCGTAATAAGCCATACGTCTTTGCACCCATTAAATTTAACAATACCGGCACTTTCTTGTCATCTGACACCTCATTTGCCTTGCAGTATACCTCTATTCGTTCGACATATGTAGTCCAATCTTCAACTTGATTGTCAAATGCGGTGATACTGCCACTCTTCGGCATTTTGGGTGTGGTTTAAAATGGCTTAAAATGGCGTCTCCCGCGCTTTCCTTCCTCCCCCGCTGCTGCCAACGCCGCTCTCGGCGGTCCTCATGGCAATGGCGGCGCCCTGTAGGTTTCGTGCGCTTCTCCTGCGCTGCTGCCAACGCCGCTCTCGGCGGTCCCCGTGGCAATGGCGGCGCCTCGCGGGTTTCTGCGCATCTCTCTCCCTCTCCTCGACGCTGCTCGGCCCCTGAACACCGGCTGCGCCCTGTGCGCTCTGCCCTCTCTCCCTCTCTCTCTCTCTCCCGTCGACACTGCTTGGCCCTTTGCTGTGCCGCTCGGTCGGGCTCTAGCCCGCCGCTGTCCGGGAAGGGTCTGCGCACTACCTGTTGCCAGCCCGTTTCGCTGGACCACCGCGACTGGAAAGCCAAGCCTGGCTCTCAACAGCCTCCCCCGCAATTCTCGAGTCTCTGCTGGATGACTGGGCGGTTGCCTGTGGTCGACGCCCGTGTCTCTGGCCTTGACCTCCAATCTACTGGTCTCCAGTAACGAATCCCTGGGAGGTGATGCAGAGTTGCAGGTAGGATCGAATTTGCCTCGTCGCCAATGTTGTGTCCGTCAGTAGTAAGACACAGACTGCAGGAGAACGGTACAACAGGTGTTTACTCAACGTGGCTCACTCTGGAACTGAACTGTACAGATTACTACTCAGTGCTATATACAGGTGTGGTCACTGCCGATACTACAGTATACATGAGCTGTAAAAAGTAGTTCCCCCCCTTAAAGGTATATACATTACAGAAGGAGATTACAGAGATAGGAAGGGGCAAGGCCATGGAGGGATTTGAAAACAAGGATGAGAATTTTGAAATCGAGGTGTTGCTTAACCGGGAGCCAATGTAGGTCAACGAGCACAGGGGAGATGGGCGAACGGGACTTGGTGCGAGTTAGGATACCATTTAGTATTTTACAAAAAATAATAATTTTCTAAATGAAGTTCATGGGGAAAAAATTATCAATCTGTGATATTCAATTTGCCACATTAAAGGAAAGATCTCTGCAGAGCAATCTGTTGGTGCGCCATGCCCAACATGTTGGTGTGTGTGACTGCGACATCAATATGGTTTAAAATTTAACTAAGTGGTTTTTCTTTGGAGTAGGGATGCAGTGCCTTTCAGAAGCATCCTTTGTAGCAGGTCTGAGAATTTATCAATTCTGCAGCTCTTGTCCTTTACCCCAGTTGCACTGGTTTCCTGTCAGCCCTGTGACAGATCAGCTCGGTATTTTGTGTATTGGTAACCTACAATAGCTGAGTGTGCCCTCAGGTTCAGCAGTCTAATTAATTCTTAATTATTGTGTTGTAATTGTTTGAATTATAATTAGGGCTGATTTCCATTTTTAAGCTAAACTGTGCAAACTCTCTCTTTTGTTTAATGCTGTGACTGTGTGGCATTGCTCTCGCATGTCAAAGATCACATCCAAGTTGCCTCACTCATTAGCGCGTCCAGGCCTCTTTGTTAAAGCCAGTTTCCCCCCCCACCCCAAACAGAATCTCTTCTAATTGCATTTTTTTTACATTGTGGGATCTGATGCTGATTTGCATTTTGACGCATGGATATTAGAAGAATGATGTGTCACCGCGAACATGCCCCAGGACCTCCAGCTGGGTGTCTCGGCGCGGAGAAGTGAAATGTTTGATTCTTTTGGGTCGAACAAACAGATTTAAGTAATTAGAAGTAAAAGATTTCCTGTTGCTTGAAGGAACTGGAGTTTAATTGCTGCTGGACTTCTTGCTCAGCGCTGACTGAAACCCTTGTAAGTTGGCAGCCTGTGACCAGCCACCAGAATTTCAACAGCTGCACTGCACATTCGCACTGTGAGGGGCTTTGATACTGATATCCAGCTGATTATGAAAACGGCCGAAGTATTTCCACAGAAGCGAGAAGGACTACGTTTTGATCTGGTTGTGGAAGAACAGTATAATGAAATTATTTAATTATATATCATAGAATTATGGGCCTGAAGTTGATGCCCATTTTCTTAGAGCAGAAGACTGTTGGGGTCTAATTTTCTCCCTCCCGCCCGCCCCCACATCCCCCACACTTTTTCTGCCTTTATTGCTCTTGTGTCGATCACATTTAAATTCTGCTTTGCTTCATAATCTAAATATTCCTCTCCATATTAGAACACTTTATGTCAGCATGCAGCCTTAGACCAAAGCTATTATTAATTATGTGATGATGAGGGCTTTTAATCATTCCAAAATGGCAGAGATGGAGAAGCCAATGATGAGACTTAGTCAAGTTTCAGAATAAGGAGGTGTTGCGGGTGATAGATGGTTTAGGTTCACTAGCAGAGGAAATTGATTTGCTTGACAGATCTAGTAATCATAAGTCCGCATTCCAGAGATTCAGAGATGGAAAAACAAGGGCGGGAAGGAAGGAGAAAGGAATTGAATTTTTTCTTGCACACAGCATGATCCCATTGACAGCAAACAAATGAATGACCAGGTAATCCATTTTTGCTGGTGTTACTTGCGGGCGTAATGTTGGCCAGGACACTAGGAGAACTCCTTGCTCCTCTTCGGATAGTGCCGCGGCATCCTCTACATCAGCGGGAAGACGTCTCGCCCAAGAGACGGCGCCTCCAACAATGCAGCACTCCCTTGGTGCGGCATTGAATTATCATCCGAGATTATGGTACTCGAGTCTATCGTGGGGCCGGTGCCTACGACCTTCTGATTCAGGGGTGAGCGTGCTTCCTGCTCAACCCGGCTCATGGAGTTTCTCCTGAGAATGCGTGAATTAGGACACCGCTGGCTTTGGGTGGCGGGCTCAGGAGCCTGTTGAGAAATGTTGCTGAAAATTGGAAAGGGCAGGAGCCAGGTGGCTTTGCAGCAGGTAAGTAACCTGGGGCATTTTAACTGCACACCCGCCCGGTTTCTGCCAACTGAGCAGGGTTAAATGTTTTTGGCATTGCATCAATGCAAACTCTTTTAATTTGGGTGCAAAATCATATGGACCCAATTTTTGAGAGTACCTCCCAGGAGCGAGACCCTAATTGCTTCAGCTTTCCAGCCGCAGCAGTGTAAGCACATCGTGTGTGTGTGTGTGTGTGGCACAGTTTAAAAGAAATCTCAGTGTGACTGCCTAAGAATTTTGCAGAATTCATTTTTCATCGGTTTAGTGGCATTGTTACTTTGCTCTATTAGTTTCCTGTCATTTTCGGTAGGTACTAGTGTCTCGTAGCATGCTTTTGCTTCTTAAGTTTGATATTGGACTTTTGAAATCCTAGTGCCAGGAATGGTCAGCTGTCTGAAGTCCCCGGCTCTGCTGTAATCTCAGGTCCAATGTGTTTTATAGATTTACTGCACCCTGAATGATGAATCTCTCTCTTTCTACCCCCTGATGAATCTTGGCATAGCCACACCACCCGTCTACTGACTTCCATGCCTGTGGGCATTGGAGCAGTTTCCTAGTGTTTGTTGAAACTCTGGCCCCAATTTTATTGGCCCTGAAGTGGGCGGCGAACCTGGAACGTCTGGGGACGTGGAGGCACCATTTAATGGTCGGGCCTCATTTACATAAATGTTCCTGGATTCCCGCCCGAACTAGGCCAGATACACTACCTGGCCAGCAGGTGCGAGGGAGTATTTGGCAGCAGGAAGCCACACCTGGGGACCCATGAGAACTGCCACCAACAGTCGGGGGCGGGGGGAGGGATCTGGAGGCGATTCGCAATCAGTGGGTGGGGTGCAGTGATGGGGGGCGTGGTTCCACCACAATCTTTGGAGGGGGGGAAGCCATGGCTGGGGATGTCCAAGGACTCCTTGTAGGGCCTGGGGGTCAGCAGGGGAAGGTGGGGTGCAGCACTCCTGTTCCTCCTGGCCCACACACAGTTCTGACAAAAGTAATTTTTTTATAACCGTGCCTTGGCCTCTTCTGGCCAGTCAGTGCCTTCCGTGTGGTTCGGCTGTCAGGTTCCGCACAGTGTGGGACTCCCCCTGACACAGCATTAAAATCATGTCGCGGCACCGATTTATGTCACTGGGCCGCGACTTTTGAATTTAAAGTAGACCCTGCCTGCAGCGGGAGCCTTGGCCGACTTGAAAGTCGGTGAAGAGAGGATGTCACTGGGTGGGAACGGAGCGACCTCAGGCCGGTAAGTGGACGCGACCTGAGCTTAACAACAACAACGTGTATTTATATAGCGCCTTTAACGTAGTAAAACGTCCCAAGGTGCTTCACAGGAGTGTTATAAGACAATAACTTGACACCGAGCCACATAAGGAGAAATTAGGGCAGATGACCAAAAGCTTGCTCAAAGAGGTAGGTTTTAAGGAGCGTCTTAAAGGAGGAAAGAGAGGTGGAGAGGTTTAGGTAATTCCAGAGCTTGGGGCCTAGGCAGCTGAAGGCACCACACACACGCACCACCCACACACCATTCTTGCTGGACACAATGGGTTAAAATCGAGGCCTTGGTATGTGCATGCTCCTGCACTGAACAGCCAGTATTTGGGACAATTCTCTGCATGTGGTAACAGTAAGCAGAGACTGCAGGGGTTAGAAATGCAGGGAAGTTCTTTTTTTTACTTTGTAATCCATGGCTGTCACATTTGCCCATGTAACAGGTTTACTCGGAGAGTGGTGATCATTACTTAGAGTGGTTAGAATGTGGAACAGGAGGCTAGGTATTCTGCGGTGTGTCTCACCTCCTGACTCCCCAAAGCCTTTCCACCATCTACAAGGCACAAATAAGGAGTGTGATGGAATACTTTCCACTTTCCTGGATGAGTGCAGCTCCAACAACACTCAAGAAGCTCGACACCATCCAGGACAAAGCAACCCACTTGATTGGCACCCCATCCACCACCTTAAACATTCACTCCCTCCACCACCAGCGTACCGTGGCTGCAGTGTGCACCATCTATAACTGCACAGCAGCAACTTGCCAAGGCTTCTTCAGCAGCACCTCCCAAACCTCTTCCACCTAGAAGGAGAAGGGCAGCAGGCGCATGGGAACACCACCACCTCCAAGTTCCCCTCCAAGTCACACACCATCCTGACTTAGAAGTATATCGCCGATCCTTCATCATCGCTGGGTCAAAATCCTGGAACTCCCTCCCTAACAGCACCGTGGGAGAACCTTCATCCCATGGACTGCAGCGGTTCAAGAAGGCAGCTCACCACCACCTTCTCAAGGGCAAATCGTGATGGGCAATAAATGCTGGCCTTACCAGCGACGCCCACATCCCATAAACAAATTTAAAAAGCACTGAATGGTTGAGCTGAAATGCAAAGATGCATTGAAGGGGAAGCTAGATAAGTGCACAAGGGGAAAGGAATCGAAGGTTATGTTGATGGGGTGAGATGAAGTAGGGTGGGAGGTGTTGTGTATGTACCTTTAAGAGAAGAACTGATTCTATACTGCAGTACCGGCAGTGACCACCCCTGTATATAAAGCCATAGCAGGCTTCTGTATTTCAGTCTTGAATTACTCCCTGTTCAGTAAATACCTGTTTTATTGTTCTCTTGCAGTCTGAGTATTATTGATCCTCGGACACTACACTGGCGACGGGCAGGTTTGAACTCACCTGCAGTACTGCATCACCTCACGGGGATCTTTTCCCTGAAGAGAAGCTTCTTGGAGGTCGAAGTCAGAACGGCGGGCGTCGACCGCGGGCAACCGCCCAGGGATCCATCGGAGAGTTGCAGGGGAGGCTGTGGAGAGCTGGGCCTGGCTCCCCAGTCGAGGTGTTCCAGCAAGTCGTGCTGGTAGCAGGTAGTGCGCTGACCCTTCCAGACTGCGGCGGGCTCGGGCTCGATCGAGCGGCTCTGCAAAGGGGCCGTGCAGCGTCGTCGGGAGGAAGAGAGAGAGGGTGGAGCGCACAGGGCGCGGTCGGTGCTCAAGAACAGGGCAGCGTGGAGAGGATAGAACGCGGGGAAGGAAAAGTGAGATGCGCCGAAGCCGCGGGTCGCCGCCATTACCCTGTAGAACGCTAGGAGCAGCGTGGCAGCAAGGGGAAGAAGGAAAAGCGCAGGAGGCGCCATTTTAATTCATTGGTAAAGAAGAAAAAGCGCGGAAGCCGCCATTTTAAATCACCCAAGATGCCGAAAAGTGGCAGTATCACTGCTTTCGAAAATGAGGTAGAAGACTGGACCACGTATGTGGAAAGAATTGAAGTGTACTGCGAGGCAAATGAGGTGGCCGATGGAAAGAAGGCGTCGGTATTATTAAATTTGATGGGCGCGAGAACGTACGGCCTGTTGCGGAATTTAATTACCCCAGCTAAACCAATGGAGAAAAGTTTTGAGATTGTTAATATCTTACAGGAACACCTAAACCCTACACCGCTGCTGATAGCAGAAAGATTCAAGTTCCATAAAAGAAACCAGCACAAAGATGAGAGCAATGCTGACTATCTTACGGAACTACGCAAGTTATCGAAGCACTGCCAGTTCGGAGCAGGACTGGCAGACACCTTGCGGGATAAGTTTGTCTGCGGGCTCCAGAGTGAAGGAACCCAGAAACGACTACTTTCGGAAAAGAACCTGACGCTAGAACAGGCTTTCAGCGTGGCAGTATCCTATGAAGCAGCAGCACGGGGAGCTGCGGAAATACAACAGAAACCACAGGAATACAGCGCTAACGAAATGGCGTATGGAGCAGAAAAGTGCTATCGCTGCGGCAGAACAACCCATGATCAGAAGGACTGCTGGGTTAAGGACAAAGTATGCAGGCAATGTGGGAAAATGGGACACATAGCAAGAGTCTGCAGGTCAGGAAAGAAAACCAACACTACAAGAACTACTAAGGAAAAGTACAAGAAAGTAAAGACATTGACAGACAGTCGTTCGGAAGATCAGGAGAGCGATAAGGACTCCGGGAGCAGGAGACTAAGTTGTCTAAAGTTACACAACGTGATCGCAAAGGAGGATCACCGAACCATTTGGGTCACCCTCATGATAGCAGGGTCCCCAGTAAAGATGGAATTGGACACAGGATCAGCCCTGTCATGAATCGACGAGACTATGAGCGGCTATTCTCACACATACCCTTGAAGGACACGTCCATTGGATTGAAGACATACACGGGGCAAAAAGTCTACCCCAGAGGAAAAATAAGGGTGCCAGTTGAATACAACGGCAAGGAAACACAGAAACTGTATCTATATATACTACCAGATGGAGGACCACCATTATTGGGACGTGAATGGATCCAAAAAATACAATTGGATTGGCATTCCATTCAGGCGCTAACTGTGACTGATAAAAAGGGTGATGACGTCACACCTGGGCGACTGTCAAAAATTCTAACTGATGCGAAAGAGGTGTTCCAACAAGGACTTGGGACTCTAAAAGGAGTAACGGCAACGATAAAAATCGAAGATAACGCAAACCCAAAATTTTTTAAGGCCAGACCGGTACCTTACGCGATCTGCCCAGCCGTTGAAGCAGAGCTGGAGAGTCTGGAGCGTTCGGGTGTGCTGTCCAAGGTGGACTGGAGCGAGTGGGCCACAGCCGTCGTTCCTGTAATGAAGAAATCATTGAGCAGCACGCCTGGGGAACCGAAGAAGGTTCACATCTGTGGGGACTTGAAGGTAACCGTGAACCCAGTCCTGCACACAGTACAATATCCACTTCCACGGATAGAAGATATTTTCGCCTCACTATCTGGAGGGAAACGCTTTACAAAGATTGATCTGGCCCAAGCGTATCTACAAATGGAGGTGGAAGAAGTGTCTAGGAAATACCTCACGATAAACACTCACAAAGGTCTTTACCAGTACAATCGACTGGTATTCGGGGTAGTATCAGCCCCGGCTATTTGGCAGAGGGCGATGGAACAAGTCCTGCAAGGGATCCCGGGGACCCAGTGTTATTTGGACGACCTCCTGGTTACGGGCGAAAATGACAGTGAACACCCTGCCAACCTGGAGCAGGTGCTCACGAGATTACAGGAATATGGGCTACAAGCCAACCGTCCCAAATGCGAGTTCTTCAGGAGACAAATCTCGTATTGTGGCCACATGATTGATGAGGAAGGGTTGCATAAGTTGCCGGACAAGATTGAGGCTGTAGTCAAGGCTCCAGCACCGGAAAATGTGTCGCAACTGAGGTCGTTCCTCGGGTTGGTGAACTACTACCATAAGTTCTTGCCGAATTTATCTACAATTCTGCACCCACTGAATGCCCTACTGCAAACTGGAGTAACATGGAAATGGAGTGATGAGTGTAAGCGTGCCTTTCAGAAATGTAAATGCCTAATCACTTCAAAAGAAGCATTGGCCCACTACAATCCAACACTACCGATTCGGTTAGCATGTGATGCGTCTCCCTACGGCATCGGAGCGGTATTGTCACACAAATTCCCTGACGGTTCAGAGAGGCCAATAGTCTTTGCGTCACGCTCGTTAACCTCAGCCGAGCGTAACTACGCCCAGATTGACAGGGAGGCCCTCAGCCTGGTGTGGGGGGTGAAGAAGTTCAATCACTATCTGCACGGCAGAAATTCACCCTACTGACTGATCATCAGCCCCTGGTCTCCATTTTTAACCCAAAGAAGGGCGTTCCGGTGATGACGGCGCAACGGCTGCAAAGATGGTCACTTTTTCTAGGGGCACATCAGTACGACATAGAGTACAAGGGTACGAAACAGCATGGAAACGCTGATGGGCTGTCGCGCCTACCGTTGCCTAAGGTAGAGGAAGCACCTGCAGTGGACCCTGTTGAGATATTCCATGCGACCATAGTCGAATGTCTACCTGTTACAAACTCAAGTATAGAGAAGGAAACCCGAAATGACCCGACACACTCTCGGGTCTGATTTGACGGTGAAGGGATGGCCAGCACATGGCGACTCACTGTTGCCGGCATTCTTGCCAAGGAGAGAACAGCTGTCAGTGTGCCGGGGGACCTTGATGTGTGGATCCCGAGTGGTAATTCCACCCAAGTTAAGGGATAGAGTGCTCAATGAGCTTCATGAGGGTCATCTGGGAGGGGTAAAAATGAAGAGCCTAGCCAGGGCATTTGTGTGGTGGCCGGGAATCGATAAACAAATCGAGGACCTGACCAAGAGCTGCTCAGGATGCCAGAAAGTCCAAAACGCTCCACCACTGGCCCCGCTACATCCATGGGAGTGGCCCTCATCTCCATGGCAACGGGTACAAATTGATTTTGCTGGTCCATTGATGGACTCAATGTTCCTAATCGCTGTGGATGCCCATTCGAAATGGCCAGAGGTCATCAAAATGTCCTCCACCACCACGGAGAAAACTATTGCAGTCCTACGGACCATCTTCACCAGGAATGGCTTGCCAGAACAGATTTGCTGCGACAATGGGCCACAGTTGGTGTCAGAGGATTTCCGGAGGTTTCTGAGGAATAATGGGGTGAAGCATTACACATCTGTCCCATATCATCCAGCCACAAATGGATTGATGAGAGGTTTGTTCAGACCTTTAAAAAGGCAATAAAGGCAATGCATAATGATGACATACCACTACAACACAAGGTGGATAATTTCTTGTTTGCTTACCGGAATGCGACACATGCAGTCACCAACCAAGCTCCAGCCATAATGTTCTTCAACCGAAGGCTAAGATGTCGCCTGGATTTGCTCAAACCAAACATAAGACGAGATGTTGAGGATAAGCAATTCCAGCACATAAATGAGAAGCCAACCAGGAGCTTCAAGATAGGGCAACCAGTCTTGGCCCGCGACTACCGAACAGAAAAATGGCAGCCAGGAACAATATGCACACAGCAGGGACCACTAATGTACACAGTGGACGTTGGAGAGAGCATCGTGAGACGCCATGCTGACCAGATTCTAGAGTCACAGGAACAAGCCAAACCCATACCACGAGCAGGTGCACCTGGTAATCAACCCGAAGTACAGATTGGGTCTACCTCAGAAGCAGTGGTATTGGAAGCTGACGAACCAACCAATGACAATGAGCCAGAATCAACTCTGCCGCAAGAACAGGATACTCGAGAAAGGCGCTATCCAGTCAGGATCAGGAAGCCTCCTCAAAGACTGAACTTATAAATGATTATTTCAGTTGATGTATATAGTACAAAGAAAATTGTAATTGTAATTAGTTATTATTTAGTTGTTAAATGAATGTTATGTACTGTTTATCTAAAAGGGGAGGAATTGTTGTGTATGTACCTTTTAAGAGAAGAACTGATTCTATACTGCAGTACCAACAGTGACCACCCCTGTATATAAAGCCATAGCAGGCTTCTGTATTTCAGTCTTGAATTACTCCCTGTTCAGTAAATACCTGTTTTATTGTTCTCCTGCAGTCTGAGTATTATTGATCCTCGGACACTACAGGAGGAGGCTCGTGTAGAGCACAAACACCAGCGTGTCCGAATGGCCTGTTTCTATGCTGTAAAATTCTGTGTGAATGTCTCGGTCCTTCCATTAATAATCACTGATTCAGCTTCCTGAAAATCAATCATTCATTCTTTTGCATTTTAATGATACTGTAACTATTTTCCTCCTCTTGTACGGTTTAAAGATTTCACATGGTTTCAAATGTTTACATTCATCATAAAATAACAGAAAATTGTCTTTGTTTTTTTAGTGGCGAATCAATCCCTCCCATGTTAATGATCAGAACAGAACTTCAGCTTTAGGCTCAATAGAGGAACACAGACCAAGGAGACAATGCTGCCTTAAAAGTTCATTTTAAAAGAATTTTTAAGAACTCTTAAAGGCCATTTAGCCAAACATGCCCATCGCTTTGGATTGATCTCAAACCCTTCTACCCACTTGCGTACCATGGGCTCGATTTTGCCAGCCCTGGGGAGGTGGGACTGCCGGGAAAATGGCAGAATTTGGGGGCGGGTGCCCAACCCGCCTTCATGTAATCCTGCCAGGAGGCGGTAGCCGACCCGCGCCGGGTCCCGCCTCCTCGAGGCGGGAATGTAATTAATGCCAATTAACTGCCTGTTAACAGGTAGTTAACGGGCAGTTTTTTGGCTAATCCCTATTTTGAGCCCTGAAGTGTGGGTTTCCTGACGGCTCCGAACCTTGCCAGGGTCAGCGAGGCGGGCCGTCGGTTTGCGGGGGTTGGAGGGGCAGAGATGTCTGGTGTGCAGGTGAGTGATAGGTGCATGTGTGCAGAGGTAAGTGTGTGAGGTGTGTGTAAAGTGCTTTAATAAGTTTTACTTCCCTTTACTTCTTCCTGCAGGCTTCCTCCCTTCAGGTCTCTGGAGTCCCTCAGCTCACCGGCACAGAAAGCAGAATGGCTGCTGAACTGTCAAAAGCTGCAGCCTTCTGCTTTCTGGTCAGGAAGGCTTTCTAATTGAGTCTTGAGTAAAGACACAACTTAGAAGACAGATTGTCAGTATTTAACAGCTTCACAGAGCTGTCAAACGATGACATTTCATCTGTCAAAAGCTCTTGACAGATGAAACGTCGCTCGCTGACGTCACCTGTAACTGGCTTTCCCTTAATTGGCCTGCTAAGCCTGCTGGGTGGGCTTAACAAGGTCAATCAATGGAAAATAGCGTGGGTTGGCCACAAGTCGATGGAGGCGGGACTACAACCCAACAAGTGGGAGTCCCGCCTCCAAAAGCGCCCCATTGACAAAATCCAGCCCATATCTCTCAATCCTTTCTCTCCACAGAAACCCTGCCAGTTACCTTTCAACACTATTGATGCTGTACCTTTCCCTGCTATCTTGCGGCACAAAACTTCTTATGCTGTCTGGGGAGGGCAAAGTTCCTCCAGATTTTCCTCCTTACACCAGACTTCTCCATTTTCAACTTTGCCCCCAGTTGTATGAATCCTTCACCATAAGTGGACAGTTTGCCTGAACCTTGGGAGAGGATTGAAAGGTTTTTTTTTACTTTTTCAGAATCTTTTGGTCATTAGCTCATTGCTTATGCTGGGCTCCAGATCTGAAGACGAGATTGCCAGGGCTGTCACTAGCTCCGTGGGAGGGGTCAGGCCGATTGAGGAGACCACCCTTCTTACAGCGTTCAAGCGGCCTAAATTCTTGGTTCATAGAATTACATATAGATTACAGCACAGAAACAGGCCATTCGGCCCAACTGGTCCATGCTGGTGTTTATGCTCCACACGAGTCCCCTCCCACCCTACTTCATCTCATCCTATCAGCATATCCTTCTATTCCATTCCCCTTCATGTGCTTATCTAGCTTCCCCTTAAATGTATCTATGGTATTCACCTCAACTGCTCCCTGTGGTAGCGAGTTCCACATTCTAACCACTCTCTGGGTAAAGAAGTTTCTCCTGAATTCCTTATTGGATTTATTCATAGAATCATAGACATTTACGGCACAGAAGGAGGCCACTCAGCCCATCGTGCCTGCGCCGGTCGAGAGAGCACTCCAGCCTGATCCCACTTTCCAGCTCTTGGCCTGTAGCCTTGCAGGTTACGGCACTGCAAGTGCATCTCCAGGTACTTTTTAAATGCGATGAGGGTCTCTGCCTCTAACACCCTTTCAGGCAGTGAGTTCCAGACCCCACCGCCCTCTGGGTGAAAAAAGTTCTCCTCAACTCCCCTCTAATCCGTCTACCAATTACTTTAAATCTATGCCCCTGGTTATTGACCTCTCTGCTAAGGGATTTATTAGTGACTATCTTACATTTGTGAGCCCTAAATTTATGTTCCCGGGTCTCTATGTGGATGAACCAAATGTGGCCACTTTACTAGATTTTAAATTAGTTAAATGATGGCAGAAAATGGCTTAATATTGAAGGAGGCATCAGAAGGTCTCTTGAAAGTAAAGGCCCCAGTGGCTTATACAGATTCTGTGTATTTCCTTTTTTTTTTTAAAGTCCTCGTTTACTGAGATTTTGAGAGTCTGAGTTTTCACGTACATTTACACGCGACATCTCTTGTTTTATTGTTTTGTTAAGTAGTTATTCAGTCCGCATTACACTCCGAACATAATGAAACCTGTCACAAGTGTTAAAACGTCCATCTGCTGTGCCTTCAACTCAGTGAAGTGATAGGAATGACTCTGGAATCTCCTTTGAGTGAGGAAGGTGAAAAAAATAAACAGGACAAAAAAACAAAACAAAATTGTTTTATTCTCCTAATTTCAACTCTTGGCCGCACAAGGGATGTGCTCTGATATTTGCATCTGGGAGCAGTTATTCATTGTTCTCAAGAAGTCAGTGAGCTTTACTGCTACATGGCCACCTCTGGAAACTTTACAATTCTTCTGCAGCCGAGCTGATTTAGTGAGAAGTCTCCTGCTGCTTTTCGAATTACATTGCAGTAATCCGTGTAGATGCTGTTTGTTGTCCACTAAAGCCAGTGCCAACGCTGGAGACCGTGTCAGTGTAGAATCCCAGCATCAATTGTGGTTATGGGGGGGAAGCATCCAGGTTCAGCATGAAATCGGTATTATTAAAGCTAAAAGGGTAGGCTCCACTGGCAAAAATCAGAAAATCTAGTCGATTAAAAGCATAAAGGTTGTAAATGCAATCGACAACAGCAACTTGCAGTTATGTGGCATGGACTGGTTTGGCCAAATGGCCTGTTTCTGTGCCGTATATCCATGCCTTTGTTACCTCTAGACTTGACTATTCCAACGCACTCCTAGCTGGCCTCCCACGTTCTACCCTACGTAAACTTGAGGTCATCCAAAACTCAGCTGCCCGTGTCCTAACTCGCACCAAGTCCCGTTCGGCCATCTCCCCTGTGCTCGCTGACCTACATTGGCTCCCGGTTAAGCAGCGCCTTGATTTCAAAATTCTCATCCTTGTTTTCAAATCCCTCCTTGGCCTCGCCCCTCCCTATCTCTGTAATCTCCTCCAGCCCCCACACCCACCCCCCACCCCGAGATATCTGCGCTCCTCTAATTCTGCCCTCTTGAGCATCCCTGATTATAATCACTCAACCTTTGGTGGCCGTGCCTTCTGTTGCCTAGGCCCTAAGCTCTGGAATTCCCTGCCTAAACCTCTCCACCTCGCTACATCTCTTTCCTCCGTTTAAGACGCTCCTTAAAACCTACCTCTTTGAGCAAGCTTTTGGTCACCTGCCCTAATTTATCCTCATGTGGCTCGGTGTCAAATTTGTTGTCTTGTAACACTCTTGTGCAGCGCCTTGGGATGTTTTACTACGTTAAAGGCACTATATAAATACAAGTTGTTGTTGTAAGCACCTTTAACATAGAAAAGCATCCTGAGATGCTTGGCGGAGGAATAATCAAAGACGACAAATACCAGCCGCACTGAAACAGTTAATTTTGCAGGTTTAAAAACATTCTGGAAATTAGTTACTTGAGATAATAGTCTCAAATCTTCACACCGGGGCTATATATATATATATAAAATATACACATACTGTTCCAAATGGTGCTGTCAGAATGTTGGTGGGTGGTAATTGTTCTATATCAGCTACTTCCTGTCAGAGGAGATCGCTGCGTAATTATAAGGGAAGCTTCCTTTCAGATGTCCAGTAGATAATCTGAATTGATTTACCATGTACAGAACAAAAACTGCTCGAAGACGTACAAGATTTTCCCATGTGATAAAGGGTAGATGTCAGTTTGACTTTTTTTTACTCTTGTGGAATCCAACTAAACAATGTTTGCTTAATTTGAAACAATTTCATGTTATTCAACTAATGTCATTCAAGTAAATTTAAAAAAAAGAAACTTAATGTGATATCTATATTTCCTGGAAGGAAAGCTTTTAATTTGTCTGTAAATGGTTATTCTGACAGTGCCTTTCTGATAGCTCCAAGCACGGTGGCATAGTGGTTAGCACTGTTGCCTCACAGCGCCAGGGACCCGGGTTCGAATCCGGCCTCGGGTGACTGTCTGTGTGGAGTTTGCACATTCTCCCCGTGTTTGCGTGGGTTTTCTCCGGGTGCTCCGGTTTCCTCCCACAGTCCAAAGATGTGCGGGTTAGGTTGATTGGCTATGATAAATTGACCCTTAGTGTTAGGGGGATTAAATACGTGGGGTTACGGGGATAGAGTGGGATATGTGTTGGTGTAGGGGTTACGGGGATCGGGTGGGATATGTGTCGGTGCAGGCTCGATGGGCCGAAATGGCCTCTATCTGCACTGTGGGGTTTCTGTGTGGTTCTGTGTGGCTTGCCTTTACTCTCGGATCGTTTGTTCTTGAAATGACTCCAAAACGAATAACGCCAGAATTTTATTACAAAAACACAGCTTCAGCTTTATTAAGTGAAGCGTTTTCCTTCGCTGCTGGGTTTCGAATTCTGATCATTGTACTGACCGTCGGTGTATTTCCCTCTTGTCGGCAGCACATCTTGTTTCGACCCGTCCAATAAGACTTTGTGCTTCTTGCCTATAAATGGTTCAAGTGGAATCTAGCTCATCGGGCAGTGCCATTCCAAGGCAGTTTTTTTAGATTCCAGTGGCTAATCCTGCATTGTGCCGATGGGTTTGAAAAATTGATGATCAAAATTCATCAAATGCTAACCAGTTTTCAATTAAATTAAGAAGAGCTCCACTCCTCGGCAATCCCCAATAAGAACCAATTTCATCGAACTCCAGATCTGCTGCAAGTACAGTTGTTTCTCCCTCTCTCCATTTCAGCGGGATGGAGTTCCTGATAGCTGCCAGCTCTTATAAGTATTTTCAGCTACAATGCAAACACTGTGATGACAAAGTCTGGCCGCGCCAAATTTCTAACTGTTCATACAGATAAATATGTTTTAATCGGTTTCTCCATTGAAAAGCATAGGATCTCGAAGCATCCACTATATATGAGTTCTGCTATCGTCTAGCATCAGCCACAAAGTGAATCAAGGGTAACAGTGCAATTTAATCACTTTTTTTATTTGCATAAATTGAGTTTGCTCTCATCAGCAATCGGTGCATTAATGTTCTAAACTGTGACAGTTTGAGAATAGGTATGTTAGATAAGCGCCTTTCTAAACACTTTCACTAAGGAGAATCACAGATCCCTTTTTCGTCGTCAGAAATACTTGACTAAAACCCCCACCCTACTGGTGGAAGCCGGGCGGGTGGGCAGTTAAAATCAGCCGGGAGACGTCGCCGCTGACATCCCGCATCGTTCCCCCTGTCCTATTTTAACCTGCTCTTCTGAGTGGGCGGCACATACCTACCCGTGAAGCCGGCATAGGCAAATCGGAGTCCAATGACCTAATCGGACTCCGACTGCAATTTTAACTGGTGGCCTGAATGGGAACGCTGTTGTGGTTTCTACGCCAGGTGAAGACAACCAGAAGAGTCCCTCACATAAGTTTTTATAGTGTTTTTTTTTTGCTTTGTCTTGAGGCCAGGAAGAGCAAAGGTGCTTCTTCGGGCCCCACGCGGAAGGTTTAGGCCTCTCCTATCTGGGCGTACCACTCCCCCAGGCCCCCACCACCACCTTTCCTGGATGCGCGACCCTTCCAAAAACCTTCCCTGCATCTTACCTTGATGCCAGCGACCTTGTAGCCAGGAGCCGTTCCTTTGGTGCCATCCAGGGGCTTCCTGCCGCCTGAAATTCCGCTGGTCCGCTGCCGCTTCCCACCTGTTTTTGGCCAGGCAGCTGACCACAGGTTTGCAGGTGAAGGCCAGGAGTTAAAATCGCCCTGACCCACCCCCCCATCCACGCCCACATATATTCCCATTCCTGGATAAAATCAGGCCTATAGTATGAGCAAGTTAAATTCGGAACTGACCAAAGAATGGTGTGGTGCCTAAACGTTGACACATTTTCCCCATTTCCCATCAACTGGATGGCATTTGTAAACGCTCGGTCTTTTGAGATTAATATTTGCTCACAAGCAGTAAATGTAGTAACAGGCCATGTCATTGAGAGTGTTACCCATCTGATGTTCCGATCCCAGTGCTTGCCCACTGGATTGCATTATTTTGGGAACTTTTGTTGCCAGCCTCCGACAGACAGCTGTGTGACTGTTTGTTTTAAGTGCACACTTGCCACTTGGCAACATTTAGCACAACAGTGGTTTCTGCTCTGCTGTGATCACCCCAGCCCTTGCCTCCCCCCGCCCCCCACCCAACCAGCGATACTATTGCAACTGCAGGTTATGGACTCCCAACAGTCTCCTGGACATAAATTTGATCCTTGCTAATACTCTGTAAAATCTGTGGGGTTTTTTTGCATTGTAGGGGACATGAACCAGAAAATTAGGTGATCTTGTAACTGAACATACTTCATTCCAAGAACATCTGACTAATTTTCTGGCTGTGCCTACTGAAAGGCCCGCTGGGAGACGAAAGCACGTATAAAGTTCTTAACTCTTAAGTTCTCCCTGTGTACTGGAAAGCCAATATATTATGGAATAATAGAAAGCCCGTTCAATGATAAACGATAGGCCAGCTTACCACATGGTAGGCTGGACCTGCGAGTGTTCGCTTATAACCCTTCATCCGATTTTGCTTGCTGGGCCATGTGCTTGTTTGCTAATGAACAGTCTTGGTTGCCATGACAATGTCTCAAACTGCATTCAAATCTGGGCAAAGGTTTATGTCGAACACAAAACTAGTGACCTGGTCCACGTGAGGAACATTGCATATGAATCAGATGTGTTCCCCACATTGTTAAAGCAGCTTATTGTAGAAAAAGCGAATAAATTATGAATTACCTCATCTATACTGCAGTATTTCTTTTGTATGATGCGAGCAACACATTGAATAAAATATTGGATAGACTATTCCATAGTAACCACCTTGTTTAATTCAGCAAAATGTACAGATATAATAACACAACATTCTTCAAAGGTGACTCAAACCACCGTTCAGCAATATCCAGTGAACATCTTTTTCATGTGTGTTAGTGGGAATGTGAGATTTATCTGTCTGTCAATGGCCGACTGATCTCAATACAACTATTTAGTTCATTTCTCCCCATTAATGTGCCAACTAGACATAATTGGCAGCACCCCTATCTGTTGAGTTTATAACCCTGCTGGTATATAATCTGGTGCCGTATTGAGGGAGTGCTGCATTGGTGGAGGTGCTGT
The DNA here is from genome assembly GCF_052327205.1 of Somniosus microcephalus. Taxonomy (NCBI): domain Eukaryota; kingdom Metazoa; phylum Chordata; class Chondrichthyes; order Squaliformes; family Somniosidae; genus Somniosus; species Somniosus microcephalus. The sequence continues at coordinate 26,227,742 of NC_140997.1, read as the reverse complement.
ACTTCCGATAAGGCTGTCAGGTGGGCATTTAAAATTCCACGAGACTATATAAAGCAGAGCAGGGAGTTCTCTGGTGTTCTGGCCAACATTCCAAAAACAGATTAAATTGGTCATTCATCTCATTGCTGTTTGTGGGATCTTGCTGGACACAAAATGTTTGTATTGAACTTCAAAGTAATTCTTTGTATGTGAAGTGCTTACAGATAATTCTATGGGTTGTGATAAGGTGTTCTACAAGTCTTTCTTTCAATGCCCCCATTTTTATCTCCCACTTGAATGATGAATTTCTTCTGTGGTTTTGCATGCTTATATTGAGAGAAACCTTATTGTAAAAATTAAATTAATATTCTAGTTTAAAATGTGTAATTAAAAAAAAAAAAAGTTTTTCCAAAATAAATGGAATTAGATTTAAATTAAATCAGTAAGAAATTGATATTGATCGATATTCACCAATTAAAAACCGTAAAGTTAGCAGCCCCCACTCTCTATACCGCGTCACCGCCAACAACAACAGATTTAATGTGATGAAACCTCCCAAAGCATTTCATAGTTAGCTGGCAGGAAATTGGCACTGAGCTCTTCCAGGGCCCGCAAGGAATCCTTGGGATTCCTAAACCCAGCCTTCCCTCCCTCTCTCCCACCACCGACAACTCTTTGGAGACCCCCTCCCTCCCAGCATTAACTTCATGTCGGGGACCGTTCTCTTGGGTTCCGGGTGGTGTCTGCCTCCTGTTGGATTTCCCATTCCCGCTCCCACCCACCGACTGTGACCTCATTCCCTCCAACTCCAGGCGGGCGGACAGTGGTGTGCTATTCAGACAAGGCCCGGGAGTTGAAATGACCCGAGTCTCTCGCTGGACTTTCCTCGGGGGTGGGGGGTTAGGGGTGGTGGCGGGGGGTTTTCTCCCGCCCTGCACCCCACCCACCCCAAGCAAACCCTGAATTAAATTTGGGGCTTAGTTGGCTATTCGCTGTGTGTGGAATATACACTCAAATTAAAAAAAAAAAAAATTTAAATACAGCTATAGTAATGGTAAACATTATAGATGAAGCGAGATTTATGAACTGTCAATTTTAAAACTCGTACCCCATTTATCTTGGAACACTCAACAGGTCAGGCAGCGTCGCAGAGAGAGAAAAAGAGTTAACGTTTCAGGTCGATGACCCTTTGTCAAATGTTCTGAAGAAAGGTCACCGACCCAAAACGGTAACTCTGTTTCTCTCTCTACGATGCTGCCTGACCTGCTGAGTGTTTCCGGCATTTTCTGTTTTTGTTTCAGATTTCCAGCATCCCCAGTACTTTTGCTATCGTACACCATTTATCGTCTTTGGCTTTCTTGTTTGGCAGCTGCACTTACTAGTTGTCTTCTTCCCCAGCCTCAACTCTGTAATCTCCCAGCTTCTGTAGCTACCTTCCTCCGCCTCCCCATTCTCCACACTTTGCTTCTCTTGTTGCCCTTTCCTACTAGCTCTGTAGTCATGTGGCCCTTTTTAGCCAGTCTCCACCATCATCTTTGTTGTGATAAGCTTATTAGTAGGCCTCTGCAACCGTCGCTGTTTCCATCTGGCCTCTCTAGTTGGCCTTTACCACCAACTCTGTTGCCGTATGGCCTCTCTCGCTGCCTTCTACCACCATCTCTGTTATCATCCTGCTTCTCCGGCTGGCCTCCTGCTCCACCTCTGCTGTCACTTGGCTGCCGTAGCTGGCTTCCTGCTCCACCTCTGCTGTCACTTGGCTGCTGTAGCTGGCCTCGAGCTCCGTCTCTGCTGTCACTTGGCTGCCGTCGCTGGTCTGCACTGCCATCTCTTCTGTCACCCTGCCTATCTAGTTGGCATCTGCAATCATTTCTGCTGTCACTCAACCGCTCCACTTGCCTTTCCTCTCACCCTGCCTCTCTGGCCAGACTCCAACAGCATCTCTGCTCTCGCCCTCTGCGTGTCTAGATGGCTGCCACCAACATCCCTGCTGTCACTCTGCTTCCCTCGCTGCATTTCCCTCGCTGTCTCAGCTGACATCTAGTCTTTTAAATGGCCTCGGCCGCCATTTTAGCTTTCACATGGGCTCCAGCTGACTCTCCTCTTTGTCTTTGTTGTGACACTGCTTCCCTGAGCTCGACCAGTTCTAGTGTCTTCAAAGCTTCTCGATTGCCCTTCAGTTCGATGGCTGCCGTGTGCCGGTCATCCTAGACTTGATTGCCATAGATGATTTTGAGAATTATTTAAACTGCATTTCCCTGCTTTTTAGAATAGCCTCTTGGCTTCTCTGCAATGTACCCACTTATTCCCCCTTCTCTCTGCAGCAACACTTTCCCGAAGGGAAAAAACTGTCGCAAAAATCTAATAAAAACAGATTAACATTTTGTGTGCGATACGTTCATCACAACTCAGTTCCATAATAACCTATCCTTTTCTTTCAGATGCTCAAAGTCAGAAGATTGTGGGGTTGAGTCCCACTCCCGAGACTTGAGCACAAAATCTAGGCTGACACTCCAGTGCGGTACTGAGGGAGTGCGGCACTGTCGCAGGGGCCGTCTTTCAGATGGGACTTTAAACCGAGGTCCCGTCTGCCCCCTCAGTTGGATATAAAAGATCCCATGGCACTATTTCGAAGAAGAGCAGGGGAGTTTTCCCTGGTGCCCTGACCAATATTTATCCCTCAATCAACATCACTTTTGAAACAAAAAAAACCAGATGATCTGGTCATGATCACATTGCTGTTTGTGGGAGCTTGCTATGCGTAGATTGGCCGCTGCGTTTCCCATATTACAACAGTGACTGCATTGGCTGTAAAGCACTTTGGGACATCCTGAGGTTGTGAAATGCGCTATATAAATGCAAATCTTTTTTCTTATTGACCTCCGGTGCATTTCCAGCATTTTCTGTTTTCATTTGGGATTGCCTGCGTTCTCTCTTATTTTTCTATATATCCTGTGGGTTCTATAAATAATTTTCTAATAAAAGTGAATTTAACTATATTTTCTTGTCACTCTCGCTGTGTTTTGCGCTTCAACAAGAGACGGCATTTCAGCAATCTGATTGATGGATAATTTAGCACTAAAAGTGAGAAGAGTTTGAAGAAACATTCCCTCTAAAGCCTTTCTGTTCATCATACAATTCGAATTCATAACTGGAAACTATATTCCAAGAGCTTTGTTGTAACAGAGCGCAGTGTGTGTTCGGTGACATGGTTAGCAAAGGAATTTCCAAACATGTTGTAATTAGTTTCATAGCTGCCTCTTTTATCAGAGCCTTGTTCAGTCTTCAAAGGGTTCTCGGCAGAAATCTTACAAACATTTTTTTTTCCCCCTACTTGCCAATATGCTATTTGAGGTGGTGGAAATATTACAGCACTTTTTGAGCTGACTGTAATCATGACAACTCACATGGAAGTCTCACTTAAAGATCTTCTCTTGCAGTTAATTCTAGCTATTATCTTTCAGGCCCCAGGGCTATCGGTACTTATTGCAGTGCAGGCTCAAGGTTACCGACTTTCTGCAACGCCTATAGGCCCTGCCTTAACACTGCAGCGATATTCCTGTTAGATCAATGAGAATTAATCTTTAATTTAATGAGATTTTCCTGGGATTAAAAAGTTAATGATGAACGCCTGGTCGTCATTGGCAGACTTAATCGAAATTTGTCAAGAGGGGCTTATTAATAATTAAAGGCAGCAATTTACAGTCAATGACAGCATTTCCAACCTGATGGAAACGTGCTACAAGTTACTATAATTACCTGGAGGGTTGCAGGAAACAATGAACATAATTGAGTTTGTGGGAAGGAGGGGTGGGGTGGGGGGAGAACGTCTTCCTTGTGGGTGCTTTCCCCCCTACACAATATTAGGCTCTTGTTCAGAATTAAAGAACTTTTAAATAATGACGGCAGATGGTATTGAATAACAACTTTACGATGTTTTCAACAGAGCACTTGTGTGCCTATAATGAGCTGGTCTGCATTTTTTTTTTAAACTGATGCTTCCTGTTGATAAACTGATTTAACAAAAGCCACACTGCAATTCTTCCTGAGCAAGGGATTTGGGGCCTTCTCTCTTGCTAAATTTGGGGACATTTTTGGTTCACCCACAAGCTGAACCCAGCATTCTATCCGATCCTAGGATGGGCAGTTTGCTGAAAATCTGTTTGTGTCTGAATATTTGTGACTTTCACAAGTGATAAAATGTTATAGAAAACGATAGCATTTTATGACATACCACTGTGTTTAATATTCATCTTTTTCACGGTACAACCATTTCGCCTGGGCACAATTTAAAGCTGTCACTGCCCTCAGTGCATGAATTCCTGCAGACAATTTAAAAGGTGGGATAGTTTCTAATGGGAGCGCAACTGGCAAAAAATCCAGAGGCTGACTGGAATTAACGGTGTCAGTACTAGCTCTACTGTGTCAGCCATGGCTCACTTGGTAGCACCCTCGCCTCTCAGTCAAAAGGTTGTGGATTCAAGTCCCACTCCAGAGACTTGAACACAAAAATCTAGGCTGACACTCCAGTGCAGTACTGAGGGAGTGCTGCAATGTTGGATGTGCCGTCTTTTGGATGAGAGGTTAAACCGAGACCCCGTCTGCTCTCTCAGGTAGATGCAAAAGATCCCATGGCACTATTTCGAAAAAGAGCAGGAGAATTATCCGCGGTGTCCTAGCCAATATTTATCCCTCAATCAACATCACTGAAACAGATTATCTGGTCATTATCACATTGCTGTTTGTGGGAGCTTGCTGTTCGCAAATTGGCTGCCACGTTTCCTACATAATAAGTGACTACACTTCAAAAAGTACTTAATTGGCTGTAAAGTGCTTTGGGACGTCCGGTGGTCATGAAAGGCAAGTCTTTTTCTTTCTAAAATGGAAAATCGTGTTCCTTCAGTCTAACTGCAGACTCTGAAGATGTCAATCGACTAGAAGTATTAGGCTTTTGCTGAGCTGTATATGGGGCAGAGATACAGTGCGACCATGTGTTAATCCTCTTTGCAATGCATCTGTTGCTGTTCTCCCATTGACATAAAGCAAAAGTGTAGTAAATGTTCACATGGCCTTATTTATTGCCCTCTGGTATGCTTGGGTTTTTGTTGTAGTGGGATAAAATTTACAAAATTCCTGCCTGGCTTATTGACCTCAAAGGGAAAGAAAATAAATTGCATTAAATTGATTTTTTTTTTACTGCATTTATAAATATATTAAAAACCAAAATGTAGGAATTCAACATATCAACAGAATGTGTTCTAAAAAGATTGCATCTTTACTCTTGACAGTATGGATCTCAGTGAGATCACTGTACTTGGTTCTAAATCCAGCATATTTTCCATAGATCCAAACTGATAAGCAGGCAGGTTGGGTGATTGGGCAGATGCATGGCAAATGCAGTATAATGTGGATAAATGCGAGGTTATCCACTTCGGTGGCAAAAACAGGAAGGCAGATTATTATCTGAATGGCAATAGATTGGGAAAAGGGGAAGTGCAATGAGACCTGGGTGTCCTTGTGCACCAGTTGCTGAAGGTAAGCATGCAGGTGCAGCAGGCGGTTAAGAAGGCAAATGGTATGTTGGCCTTCGTAGCAAGAGGGTTCGAGTACAGGAGCAAGGATGTCTTGCTGCAGTTGTACAGGACCTTGGTGAGACCACTCCTTGAGTATTGTGTGCAGTTTTGGTTGCCCTATCTGAGGAAAGATGTTCTTGCCATGGGGAGAGTGCAGCAAAGATTCACCAGACTGATACCTGGGATGGCAGGAATGACGTATGAGGAGAGATTGGGTCGATTGGGCTTGTACTCGCTGGAGTTTAGAAGAATGAGAGGGGATCTCATTGAAACTTATAAAATTCTAACAGGACTAGACAGACTAGATACAGGAAGGATGTTCCTGATGGCGGGGGAGTCCAGAACCAGGGGTCACAGTCTAAGGATAAGGGGTAAGCCATTTAGGACAGCGATGAGGAGGAATTTCTTCACCCAGAGAGTGGTGAACCTGTGGAATTCTCTACCACAGAAGGCAGTTGAGGCCAATTCATTAAATATATTCAAGAAGGAGTTAGATATATTTCTTAAGGCTAAAGGGATCAAGGGATATGGAGAGAAAGCAGGGACAGGGTACTGAGTTTGGATGATCAGCCATGATCTCATTGAATGGCGGAGCAGGCTCGAGGGACCGAATGGCCTACTCCTGCTCCTATCTTCTATGTTTCTATCCTAGCCCAACATTAATACAAATAGGAAGAATAGGGAGGTCACTTATTACTTGGAGGGTGCGAGTCTGGGTGGGGTAGAGGAACAAAGCGATCTCTGAGTACAAATACACAAATCACTAAAAGTTGCGACACAGGTTAGCAAGGTCATAAAAAAAAATGCAAACCAAGCACTAGGTTTATTTCTAGAGGGATAGAATTGAAAAGTAGGGAAGTTATGCTAAACCTGTATCGAACCTTGGTTAGACCACACTTATAGCACTGTGTACAACTCTGGTCGCCATATTATGAAAGGAATATAGAGGCACTGGAGAGATTTATAAGGATGATACCAGAAATGCGAGAGTATACATATCAGGAAAGGATGAACAGGCTGGGTCTCTTTTCGATTGAAAAAAGAAGGCTGGGGGGTGACTTAATGGAGGTCTTTAAAATTATGAAAGGTTTTGATAGAGTGGATACAGAGAGAGTGTTTCCACTTGTGGGGAAGAGCATAACTAGAGGCCATCAATATAAGATAGTCACCATGAAATCCAATAGGGAATTCAGAAGAAACTTCTTTACCCAGAGGGTGGTGAGAATGTGGAACTCGCTACCACAGGGAGTGGTTGGGGCAAATAGTATAGATTCATTTAAGGGGAGGCTGGACAAGCATATGAGGGAAACGGGAATAGAGGGTTACACTGATAGATTTAGATGAGGAAAGACGTGAGGAGGCTCGAGTGGAGCATAAACACCGGCATGGACTGGTTGGGTCGAATGACCTGTTTCTGTGCCGTATATCCTATGTAATGTTAAAGCAAAATACTGCGGATGCTGGAAATCTGAAATAAAAACAGAAAATGCTGGAAATACTCAGCAGGTCAGGCAGCATCTGTGGAGAGAGAAACAGAGTTAACGTTTCAGGTCAATGATCTTTCATTGGAACTGGAAAAAGTTTGAGATGTAACAGATTTTAAGTAGGGGCAGGAAAAGGGGGCGGAGAGGAAAGAACAAAAGGGAAGGTCTGTGATGGGTGATGCGCTGAGACTGGGACTCGGAGGCCATAGAAATCCGCTGGTGCGCAGGCAGGACTGGGAGAGAGCAACGCCGCACCGTGTCGGGGTGGATGAAGCTCTCCGTGCTCCCAGAGTCAAAAAGGCAGGTTGTTTCGTGACCATTTACCTTAATGTCCATTGTGGACCGGGCCAGTTGGTGCGGTCTCGCTTGGTCCAGCGTAACGGAGGCCAGCGTAGGGGTCGGTGTGTCGCTGCGGGTATCAGATGAGGCGGTGTTGGGGGCCTGCTGCGTCCCGGCTGGCGTCCAAGATGGCGGCGTCCATGATCCCCATGTGGCTGGAGGCGTCCAAAATGGCTGCTGTTCCGGTGGTTCGCACATGGCTGGGGAGGCCCAAGATGGCGGCCCGCACGGCCCACACGCGGCGCTGCTGGGGTTCGGGGTGGCTTTGGCCTTGCAGACGCTGGCGTAGTGTCCCTTCTTCCCGCAGCCCGAGCAGATCGCATTTTTCGCCGGGCAGCGCGCTCTGGGGTGTTTGGCCTGGCCAGAGAAGTAGCATTTCTGGCCTTGGGACACTGCTGCGGTAGTTGGGCCGTTGCTGGGATGTGGCTGGGGTGGCACGGCGCTATGAGACGGTCCTACCGTGTCCCAGGCTGTCGTTCCCCGCGGCGTCCACGGTGCAGAGGAGTAGGCATCCATGCCCCGGTAGGCTGCGTCCAATGATAGTGCGAGTTCAGAGGCCTTGTTGAGGTCGAGGTCACTCTGCTCCAACAGTCGCTGTCGGGTGTAATTGGACCTGTGGCCCGCTACAAAAGCGTCCCGGATAAGTTCCTCTGTGTACACGGCGGCCTTTACATCCTTACAACCACAGGCCCGGCCAAGCACAGACAGTGCCTGAAGGTATTCCTCGGTCGATTCCCCAAGTTGTTGTTTACGACTCCCCAGGAGGTGCCTGGCGTACACCTCGTTCACTGGGCACGTGTACTGGTCCTTGAGGAGCTTGAGAGCAGCCGTGTACGAGGTCACGTCCTGGATGACCGAGTACGCTCGGTGGTTCACTTTGGAGGTCAGGACATCCAGTTTGTCCTCATCCGATTTGACCATTGTGGCGGAGGCGATCAGGAATCTTTCAAAGCACCTAAGCCAGTGAGCAAACTTGGTGGGTGCGTCCGCCTCCCGATGGTCTAAGTCCAGGCATGCTGGTGTGAGGATCTTCTCCATTATAAAAAAATCTTGTTAATAAAATTGATGCGCTATTAATTACTCAAAAGACTGAGGTTAAGCGAGTAACTAACAGGCTTTTATTAACAAGAGAATGAAGGTGTGCCTCGAGTGGTCGACCAGTCCAGAATACAGAGGGACTGTGGAGCAGTCACCTTTATACCTGGACTCGTGGGAGGAGTCAGCCGAGGCATGTACAGACATGTACACAGTGGAATACAAACACCCACACAGGCAGGTATAACAGTGGTTTACCACAATGGGGTGCAAGGCAGGAGAGATTAAATGACGAACGGTATGATAGTACAGAGCAAAAGGAGATGGTAATGGGACAAGTAAAGAAACAAAGGATGAGTCAAGAAGAGGTGTAAATGGGAATGGCAGAATCATCATCAGCTGCCATGTGGAAAAAATAGGGGCAGAGGTTATTGTCTGAAATTGTTGAACTTGATGTTGAGTCCAGAAGGCTGTAAAGTGTTTAATTGAAAGATGTGGTGCTGTTCCTCGAGCTTACGTTGAGCTTCGTTGGAACAGTGTAAGAGGCCGAGGACTGAGAGGTCAGAGTGGGAGTGGAGCGGAGCCCAACATTCTCTGGTTAACTCAACTCGATGGTCCCATAACTAAATGATCTTACTGCTTTTTTTTTTAAATTGCTTGTCTTTTATACAACCCCTTCCTTTTGTCAATTGCAGTACTGCAACTGGAGATGTTTATGCGAGTTCAGGTGCATTCACAGTATGAGTTTAGAGCCCATGCAAAGCATCCTTGGCTAAACTTGTAGGGACTCATTTTACGTCTGGCGATGGTGTAAAACGGGTGATATCCAATTAGATGCCCATTATACACCACGCCTGATTTTCCTGTCGGCTGCAGTCAATGGAAGGAAACATCAGCCGTGGTGTATAATGGGCGGCCAGTTCGATACCACCCAAAGTTCAAATCACCCCCGTGGAGTGTAAATCAGGTGTGAAGGTCCGAAGCAGGTTGTGTCCTGTCTCAGGACGTCCCAAAGCGCTTTACAGCCAATGAAGTACTTTTTGAAGTGTAGTCACTGTTGTAATGTAAGAAACGCAGCAGCCAATTTGCGCACAGCAAGCTCCCACAAACAGCAATGTGATAATGACCAGATAATCTGTTTTTAGTGATGTTGGTTGGGGGATAAATATTGGCCAGGACAACGGGGAGAACTCCCCTGCTCGTCTTCGAAAAATGCCATGGGATCTTTTACATCCACCTGAGAGAGCAGACAGGGCCTCGGTTTAACGTCTCATCCGAAAGACGGCACCTCCAACAGTGCGGCACTCCCTCAGCACTGCACTGGGGGTGTCAGCTTAGATTTTTGTGCTTAAGTCCCTGGAGAGGGGTTTGAACCCAGAACCTTCTGACTCAGAGGCGAGAGTGCTACTCACTGAACCACAGCTGACACTACAGTTGTGGTGTGACTGCAGCATCAGACAGTTGTGCAACAATATAACTTGCAGTTATAAAGCCCACATAACTGTCCTTTTAATATAAGGAATTGTATTTAGTTTGCCAAAGAATATAAACAAAATAAGAAAATGGATCAAAATTATGTTGAATTCTAACTGAATTTTAATTGCAGTATTTTCACTTCACAATTTGCTGTGCCCTGGTGTCCACTTGACAGATCAGTGAGGGGTTTGACACTGGATAGATCAGGAAAACAATTTGAGGTTAAATACACAAAGAAGGAGGGATCAATTTGATAGTGTAGGAGTCTACGTACTCCTAGCAAAAAATACTGAACTCGGAGAGGTTCAACAGAAAAGGTTTAATTGTTGAGACTGCATGTTGAACACAAAAATGGAATCAGAGACTACACCAAGTCCGACTGCCTTTCATCAGTCCACAGCTTTGACTGCCCCTCCCCCGCTCTGGGCTTAACTATGTTGCAGATCGAGTTTCTTAAAGGTGTGATCCTTCTTAAAGGCATGACGCCTGATTTATAGTCTACGGACCGAAAAGCGGATTGTGTCCTTTCTGTGATCGGTACGCCACAATAGCAACATTTTGCATACGAAAAAGAATTTATACAGCTAAATAGCTTAAACTGTTTATGCTTACTCTGGAAATAGTAGAAGTGCCTCTCTTATTTTTGTACAATATACATTGCACCTGAATGTCTTTCTCCGGGCACAGTCATACTACAAGTTTCAGACTCTTATGCGCAGACCTGAGTTATACTGCCAACTTTCTGGGCAGGCAAAACCAGTTTCTGCCCATACATGCCACAGAGCTACAGTGAACCAGCATCTGAATGACAGTTAGATGTTACAGCGAATAATTAATGGGACAGTTGGCTCTTTGCAAACAGTTTTTAAAAAAAAAGATTAAAATAGACAGTTAAGAAATTGGAGCACTGGGGAACTTGTTAATACTTGCTTTGCACTGGTACTGCAGCCAGCGCAAAGCCAAAGTGATGCAACACATTTGATTTCAACAGCAAGGTTGCTATCGGAGGAAATCCTGTAGAGTAAACAAAGTGCCATCAGAAGTGCTAACCCTCTTTGGGAAGGGCGTTTCTGACTGCTGGGTGCTGCGGGCAGAATATATAAGCAGCGGCACTGGGGGCAGCACTGTCAGTTTGGGTCTGCCCATGGACAGGTTGACTTCGCGCCATTGCTGGCCTGCACAGACTTTCCCCCCCCCCCCCCCAATACCGGTGCGGGTCCTGGCATTAATTCCACTCACGTGGGTGCATTTCAACGATGGCAAAATACTGCGGATGCTAGAAATCCGAAATAACAACAGAAAATGCTGGGAAAACTCAGCAGGCCAGGCAACATCCGTGGAGAGAGAAATCGAGTCAACGTTTCAGGTCGAAACCCTTCGTCAGGACTGAGGGAAAAGGCAGGAAATGAAACAAAAGGCAGTTTGGGGGCTGGGAAATGGGGGAGGGGATGAAAGAAGGGACATTAAGGGATATTCAAGGTGAGACGAGATAGTAATAGGACAGGTAAAGTCTGTTGTCTGTGTCTGTTTCTTTACCTGTCCTATTACTATCTCGTCTCACCTTGAATATCTCTTAATGTCTCTTCTTTCATCCCCTCCCCCATTTCCTAGCCCCCAAACTGCCTTTTGTTTCATTTCCTGCCTTTTCTCTCAGTTCTGTCGAAGGCTTTCGACCCAAAACGTTGACTCTATTTCTCTCTTCGCGGATGTTGCCTGGCCTGCTGAGTTTTTCCAGCATTTTCTGTTGTTATTTGGGTGCATTTCAAATTGCCTTTGGGACTTGTGCCACCTAAATTGGGCAGATTTGGCAGCGCAGGAGCCAGTATTAGAGCACCCTTTCCCATGGTAGACATTTTTGTAATATAAATGGAATGTAAAAGAACTTGGCTGTGCCAATCCCACACTTTAAAAAAAAAAAAAAAAAAAAAATTTTTAAATGAAACGCTTCTTTTAACAACTTTATACCTAAATTATAGTACAGATTCTGCTGTGTTACAAAGCCAAAAAAACACTTCACACTTATGCCAAATGTATAACTGGTCTAAAATCACCCAGTATTTTTATGCAAGTTTCAGTCCCTAAGTAGTACTAAAAGAATGTTTAAAAACTTGCAAATGCTGCTAATACACAGCCGGATAACCATCGTCTGTGAAGAATGGGTGTTTTAAAAAAAAACTGTCTGTTCTCCCCACTTCAGCTGAATGAACTGCTACATATTTCCAGCATTTTCAATATTAAAAGAACGCCCGATTAGCTCCATTGTCAGATTAACAGACCGACAGTACTTGGGCATTTACCGCTTAATTAGCAGTCTAATGAGCTCCTCGACCAAGTTCTGTAATTTGTAAATTAGGAAGTACATGAACTGACATCAACCATCAGCAAGACGTCCTTTCATTTGACCAGAGTGATGTTTCATAATTCCGTGCCTGGGGGCATCACTCTGTTGCTTTGCTGTAAAGATTCATGGAATTATTTTTTTCCCCCCTTTTAAAAATTCCCCTAGAGTTCAGTCTTGTTTATCTGTGCTTTGCTGGCTTAAGGACATTTGCCCTAATTTTCCACTCTGCTCATTCGCGTTGTGCGCTTGCTCACTACATTACACTTATCGGGGCAGAATTTGCGCGCGGTCTGACGGCATACCAAGTAAGCGCATGCGCTAAGTCCTGAACTTGCGATCTGTCAAGTTGCGACTAGACAGATCGTCTGCTGCAACTGTCAAATCCTCATTGCTGGTGAGAAGTTGGGCTAATTGTCCACCAACTGTGCAGCAATTACACTGGAAGATGCAGGAGCCTGTTTGCACAGCGTAAGGGATTTGGGGGGGGGGATGAAAAAAATGTATAAATAATTAAAAATGAACACACAAAAGCACCATATATCAACCTACCAGGAAGCTGTTAAGGCTTGGTTTGAGGGATGGGATGTGTTAAACATTTTTTTAAATCTTGCAGAGTCTTCCAGTAAATAACTGTGCTTACGCCAAAGTATTCCCTGTGCTTTTTAAAGCCAGGTACGGCATTTGTCAAATAAATATTCACACCGTTTAATTTAAAGTTTGATTGATGTCGGGCATTGGAGATTTCCGTTTCCTGATTGGCTAGTGAAAGGGGCACCGCCCCACGCGATCCCAGGTATGCTTACGCACATCGGTGCGGCCCTGGGATTGGTGGGCCACTACGCTGTGCACAACTCTGCAGCACTTCAGAGCAATTTTTCATTTGGGGTAAGTGCGGATTTCGTTCGGAGGCGGGTGCCTTAGCTACGCCACCGTCCACAATTTTAGGGCCATCATGAATAACTTAAAATCCACCTGGTTTTTACACCATGCACAAAAGTTAATTCTTTGTCGCAGAATATTATTCTGTTGAACAGAGATTTTTTAATTTGTTTTCATAGTCCTTGACATGATTCAGTCATTCATGAAAGAAAGACTTATGAAATAATACTGAGCGGCCTACGGGTGGCGCTGTCCAGAGAGAGTATAAATACTCGGGCATGGGCCCAGCTTGCGCAGGACATTTCTTAACAGGAACTAGTGAAGGACACAACTAGACCTCCATGTTGTAAAACAGTTGATTAAAGCTTTGTTTAACATTTAGACCAAGTGCCTAGTAGTTTTCTTGCGTCAATATTTCCGAATATTATATTTTCAGCTCTTTATGCTACCGTTAGCAATGGCAAAACCTCATCCTGAATGCAAACTCATGAGCCGCTTATTGTTCTATTTGTCTCCTCCTCATACTTGAAACATTTTTTGGTTGGTTTCTTCATTGCGGACATTCCTCTGAGCATTGCTCGTCTCTTTGGATGTGCTCGATCTATTTGGGGCCAGGAAAGGCTTTGGTTGCCCTACAGTAAGATAAACCAGGCAGCATAATGACGAAGATGTTCAAAGTTATAAGCATCCTGTTTTCTAATTTGACAATGCATGCAGAAGAAAATGTCCTTGGTCCGGCAAACTATTACTTCATCCAAATATTCCCCTGCGATCGGCTTGGCTGGAGTTTGAACTGAAACCTCCAAAACCACATAAACAATGAATTGTGTCGATTCTGACCATGGGGTTGAAATTCCTCTTTTAATGGAAAACAGGAGAGTGCCTCTTTTTCTCTGTAATGAACGACCCGCTAATGAAGCTGTGGGAATGTGTGGCTTTAAATTCTGTGTTTTCTGCGAATGTGGTTTTAGTGGCTTGTTGAGAGGAAAAAAAAGCAAAGATCTCCAATTTTTTTATTAAAAGGAATTTCACCCTTTCCCCAGATGGACATTAGTAAACAATTGGCCGTTTATCTCATATTTTTCTGTTTTGTTTATTCTTCAACTTTCTGCTGCCAACTAATCACACCGTCCTGTAATGCAGGGTGGAGTTAAATTACCCCACTGACACACACCCACAGAGGCCTGCTCCTCTGGCGGCCATTTTTCTCAGCAGGCAATAGTGTCTGTTTTCTCATTGACCTTAAAAAGAATCAATGCCAAGGTTATGAAGTGACCAGGGCCTACAATGGACTGCAGTTCTACTCCCATCCAATGTGAGGCTCAGTGGGATGAGATGGCCTACTGGAGGGAACCTTGCACCACTTGGCTTAAGCTATACTGCTACTTTCACACCAGTGCACACCCGAAAACCACTTTGGGTCAATGTGAAGGTGACAGTAGAACTTCAGCTACAGTTTTGTCTGCTTAACTATGAGGCGGGGGGGGGGGAATATCTAAATTTCCAGAAATGCTTGAGTTAATGTACTCAACACCAATTTACTCCGACACCAATTATCCAATATCATTAGGTTGAGCTATTTTCAAAACCTTTGGGTTTCTTCTTTGCCCTGAGCTCCTCTCCCTCCTGCACCGTAACTGTCGATTATGATTCAGATCAGATGTTTTTTGTGCAGTGCTATTTTGTTTGTGTGGACCATTAGCCAGAACCGGCTGAAGGGAGCACTACCATTGAGAGGGTTTCATTTGCTTTTCTTCTCATGCCTAAACTGTTCCTGCTGTGCCAAGTTGCTTTACTGTTTGAAGGTCACTTGTGGGATTAGTCACAAAGGCTTTATGTATCTCAAGAAGAGTCATCAGGATTTTGTTTCACTGAAGTAGCCTGGTATATTGATGATTAAGATAATCCTTCATTTCTCCATCAACACAGGACTCCATCCCAGGTTTGCTTGGCTCAATTTTCATTCCACTATGTGAAGTGATATTAAGGGGAACCTCTTATGGACACTTGTCGGGGCAGAAAGGGGGAAAGAATCGAAACGGCAAATGACCGCGCGAGCTGCGTATAATTCCTGATCGAAGTAGCTTTGCTCAATTGGACCCAAAGACTAACTGGCCAATGACCTTTCACCTCAAGTGAAATATGAAACTTAGTCGGAGGTTGGCTTAGGCTTGTCATGAACTTGAGCACCTAAGTTTGGTTCAGTACAAATTCCTAGTTTCTACTGTTAAAGCAAGTGGATATGGTGTTGCTGGATAAACACTGCCAAATAATTATCTTGTCATTTTTAGTGCCAAGATGTTGAGAAGAAATTACAGGCAGAACTGGCCCGTAATCCTAAATCTTGGAAAGGGAAATATAGAAGTAGTTCTGTGAGCACTGCTCCCTGCTTGAAGTGGCAGATTGCAGAATCATCCCTGATGTGCCTTACACTTACCACCGTCTTCTCCTAGTCACCCCTTATTATTCTGTGTGCTTCATAATTTCTGGTTAGAGCAGCCCAGAAGCAGACACTTTCTGTAGAACACCACTCCTACAATGTCACAAAGTTCTGCTCTATTGATATTATCAGAGGTGCAAGCATTGAGGGCCATGTCCCCCCAGTTATTTTTTTGGCATTTTTTATGTTCACTCTTCTTTGTGCCCACCCCCATGCTCCAAATCCTGGAATTGCCTCCCCCAGTTCTTTGGTTGAGCCTCTGGATATAAGGAATGAGGATCTCTACAGGCAATCCAGTCCCCATTCCTCATACCATAGTGGGGGGAGGCAAATATACTACATGTCACATTGCTTCTAACCGAAACTTCTGGAGCAAGATAACAAGTGGCAACTGAGAACCATCAATAAATGTACAAGCATTTCCCTTTATAACAGTTAATAGTTACCGATCTGCTAAAACCCATGATGAACACACTTTGGTGCTCGCTGCAGCTATATGAACAACGTACTAAGCAGAAGCTAAGTTGCAGGTTGAGTTGAAAGCAGATTGTGAGTCCTTTATTGCAGTTTGTTGCAAATGCATTATTGAAATTATTCATCTTCAAAAGGTTGTTCCATATGTTTAATATCTTTTTAACAGGTAATATTTTATCTGCTCTTGGCAGGGGTACAGAGTGCTGGGATATGGGTTGGGTTCTTGCAGGAGCGCAGAGTGGTAGAAAATGCAGTAGCAAAATACTGCGGATGCTGGAAATCTGAAATAACAACAGAAAATGCTGGAAAAACTCAGCAGGCTAGGGAGCATCCGTGGAGAGAGAAACAGAGTCAACGTTTCAGGTCGAAGACCCTTCGTCAGAACTGGAAAAAAGCAGGAAACAGAATAGATTTTAAAGCAAGTTAGGGGCTGGGAAAAGGGGGAGGGGATAAAAGAACAAGAGGGAAGGTCAGTGATAGGATAGATAGCAGGAGAGATTAAGAGACATTCAGGGCAAGAGGAGGTGGTACTGGGACAGATTAAGGAACAAAGGATGGCTCTAGATGGAGTGTGAATTGCGCTGGCAGAATGAAGGACAGCTGATATATATATATATATAATAATATCTATATCTATAATCTGAAATTGTTGAACTCTATGTTGAGTCCAGAGGGCTGTAGAGTGCCTAATCGAAAGATGAGATGCTGTTCCTCGAGTTTACGCTGAGCTTCCGTGGAACAATGCAAGAGGCCGAGTACAGTGAGGTCTGAGTGGGAATGGAGCGGTGAATTAAAGTGACAGGCCACCGGAAGCTCGAGGTCCCCTTTACAGACTGAACGGAGGTGTTCCGCAAAGCGGTCACCCAATCTGCGTTTGGTCTCCCCAATGTAGAGGAGACCACATCGTGAGCAACGAATACAGTATACTAAATTGCAAGAAGTACAAGTAAATCGCTGTTTCACCTGGAAGGGGTGTTTGGGGCCCTGGACAGTGGGAAGGGGGGAGGTATAAGGGCATGTGTTGCATCTCCTGTGCTTGCATGGGAAGGTGCTGGGCGAAGGGGTGCTGGGGGTGGTAGAGGAGTGGACTAGGGTGTCGCGGAGGGAGCGGTCCCTACGGAATGCTGAAAGGGAAAGTGAGGGGAAGATGCGTTTGGTGGTGGGATCACGCTGGAGGTGGCGGAAATGGCGGAGGATGATCCGTTGAATGTGGAGGCTGGTGGGGTGAAAGGTGAGGACAAGGGGAACTCTATCGTGGTTCCGGGAGGGGGGACAGGGGTGAGGGCAGAAGTGCGGGAGATAGAACAGACACAGTCGAGGACCGTGTCAACCACAGTAGAGGGGAATCCTCGGATGAGGAAAAAGGGAGACATGTCGGAAGCACTGGTATGGAAGGTGGCATCGTCAGAGCAGATGCGACGGAGACAGAGAAACTGGGAGAATGGAATAGAGTCCATAAGGAAGTGGGGTGGGAGGAAGTGTAGTCCAGGTAGCTGTGGGAGTCGGTGGGCTTGTAGTGAATGTTTGTCAATAACCTGTCCCCAGAGATGGAGACGGAGAAGTCGAGGAAGGGAAGAGTCGGAGATGGACCATGTGAAGGTGAGGGAAGGGTAGAAATTGGAAGCAAAGTGAATGAAATTGTCTAGTTCAGGGCGAGAGCAGGAGACGGCACCGATACAGTCATCAATGTACCGGAAAAAGAGGGGAGGGAAGGGACCCGAGTAGGACTGGAACAAAGAGTGTTCCACATATCCCACGAAAAGGCAGGCATAGCTAGGACCCATGCAGGTACCCATAGCAACACCTTTGATTTGGAGGAAATGAGTGGAGTCAAAGGAGAAGTTGTTCAATGTGAGACTAAGTTCAGCCAGGCGGAGGAGGGTGGTGGTGGATGGGGACTGGTTGGGCCTCTGTTCAAGGAAGAAGCGGAGCGCCCTCAGGCCATCCTGCTGGGGGATGGAGGTGTAGCGGGATTGTACGTCCATAGTGAAAAGGAGGCAGTTGGGGCTGGGAGGGCATCGGAAGAGTCGCGGATGTAGGTGGGAAGAGACTGGACAGGGGGAGAAAAGATAGAATCGAGATAGGAAGAGATGAGTTCCGTGGGGCAAGAACAGACTGAAACGATGGGTCTACCAGGGCAGTCCTGTTTGTGGATCTTGGGAAGGATGTAGAAGCGGGCTGTGCGGGGTTGGGGAACTATGAGGTTGGTGGCCGTGGGGGGAAGATCTCCAGAGGAGATGAGGTCAGTAACAGAAAATGCGTTGGCTTATAGCCTTTCAGCCTCCACTGTTGAGTCACTAATCTCATCGGTACCACATTGAGGCATTGACTGGATGCCAAACACTTCCTCAAACTTCAGGAGAGAAAATCAAAGGACCAGGCAGCTTTCCTTCAACTTTTAGCAGTGCATTACATAGCAGCATTGGCAGAGGGCTGGGTGCAGAGTATTGTTCACCCCCTGGGGCTGTGCATGGTACAGGGAGACCCAAGCAAGAGGAAAGTTAGAAAATGCTTTAAAAAAGGAGGAAATCTGCATAGGAATGTGACTTTCTGAATACACCAGTATATTCTTCTGGTACATTTCTGTAATATACCACCTTTCATCGGAGCACAGACTGAATCTTTCAGACCATGAGTTGAACAGCTCAGCTGCAGTCTTGAGTTATAGTCGTGTGACAGTTAAAATATCATTCCATGTCCTGTACAACTAAAAACATCGACGTGACACAACATTTTAAGAAGAATCTTTCAATTCACATTCATTTAAGTGTCCACTTGATCAGTTGGTAGCACTCTCACCTCTGAGTCAGAGGTTTGTGGGTTTGAAACCCACTATAGACTTGATAACATAATCTAGGTTGACAGTCCAGTGCAGTACTGAGGGAGTGCTGTAGTGTCCGAGATGCTGCTTTTCAGGTGAGAATTTAAACTGGATTCCCATCTGAATTTTCCAGGTGGACATGAAAGATCCTTATAGCACTTTTTCAAAGATGAGCAGTGAGTTTTCTGTGTCCTGGTCCACATTCATCCCTTAACCAATGCACCAAAACAGATTAACTGGTCATTCATTTCATTGCTGTTTGTGGGACTTTGCTGTGTGCAAATTGACTGCCACTTTTCCCTGCAAAACAACAGTGATGACACTTCAAAAAGTAATTAATTGGCTATGAAGCACTTTGGGAATTCATGGAAATTTAAGGTGTTATATAAATGCAAGTCTTTATTTTTATTGATATAGTTAAGAAATTTGTATTTTAAGATGTGAAAAGATTAACAGTGCTCATTCCACTATATTGGAGCAACATGAACCCTTCTCTCTAGCAGGGTATTTTATACTTTGGTTTGTATATATTTGGAAATATGAAGTATAATTTCCACTGTAGCTGATTGCATTGGTGTTTGCTTTACAAACTCCTTTGGAAAATAGAACACAATAGCATGTGTTTTGGAATAAAGGGCTTTGAACTCAAACATATTCCATTCCCATAACCTATAACCTTATGATAACATCTACCAATATGTCCTAAAGGAAAAATAAAGGCTTAAGGTTCAACAACTGTTTCTTCAACTCTTAACAGTACCAATGTATGAAGACTAAGGCACATCATTGAGAAGTTCTGTTGAGAATCTCCATTGATTTGTTTACGCCAGCTGTGGAATTCCTTTTGTGTCTTCTGTACAAGCCTGCTACCTATTTTTCTTCCTGAAGCTTTGCCTTCTGCTTATTCCATGAATGCTTTGTAAAAGATTAATACTTCCATTACTCGATCTCTGTCTTTGTGCTGCTGTTTGAGGTGAAATCTGCTTGTGTTGAATAAAAGCCAAGTAGAGCATGTGTGAAGCATTTATATAGAAATATATGAAATGTTATTTTTGGAAAGGGAGGCGCAAACTTTATAAATTTAAAAAAAAAAATGTCATGAAAGTATCCTGGAAATTTCCTCAGCAGTTTAACCAATTGATTTGTTCCATTGTATCTGACTTTCAGTGTTAAGACTTCATGAAGATGTTGATTCCATCAAAATAGCTTGCTGTACAGAGCGTGTTTTTAAAAATGTAGTTTGCTAAGAAACGGGAGGTACAAATGAATGTACCTTGACAGGTACAAATGAATGTATGATTTATTGGAAATGTATGAAGCCTTGTTATCCTCAGACAGAAACAGACAGGGAAATCTCAGATGCTTTTATGGTCTAGTGAGGTCTTGTTTCTTTTCACTAGTATGGTCCTGAATAGACCACACAATCCCCTAATTAAATGTGTCCTGTATTTTTCAGTGAGAGAGGGTCAATATGAAAGCTCTGATAATCATTTCAGATGATGATGATGACCACAGCAGCTCCATATTAAGAGTACAAACATGTCTTTTTTTTAAAATATGTACAGTGCAAAGTGTTGCAAGTGCAAAGTTAACCTGTTTTACCCAGCCAGTATTATCCCTAGTCCTATTGGATAAAAAGATGTTCTGACAAAAAGAAAAACTGTGAATGCCGCAAGTCTGAAATAAAAACAGAAAATACTGGAAATGGGCAGCAGGTCAGTCAGTGTCTGAAAGAGAAAGGTAGGCCAGTGTTTTAGGTGTAACTGATGGACCTTTTTCAGCATTGTTCACAGTGATAATATAAAGAGTAGAAGCACTTCTGCTTCCATAACTATAAGAGGTTATAACTATCAGGAAAGATTGAACAGGCTGGGGCTCTTTTCTCTAGAAAAGAGAAGACTGAGGAATGACCTCATAGAGGTCTTTAAAATTATGAAGGGGCCTGATAGGATAGCTGTAGAGAAGATGTTTCCACTACTGGGGGAGTCCAGAACTAGGTTATAGATAACTATAACATAGTCACTAATAAATCCAATAAGGAATTCAAGAAAGTGGTGAGAATGTGGAACTCGCTACCACATGGAGTAGTTGAGGCAAATGCAGATGCATTTAAGGGGAAGGTAGATAAGTGCATGAGGGAGAAAGGAATAGAAGGATATGCTGATTGGGTTCGATGAAGTAGGGTGGGAGGAGGCTCATGTGGAGCATAAACACCGGCATGAACCAGTTGGGCCAAATGGCCTGTTTCTGTGCTGTAAATTCTAAGTAAAATGTACACTTTGAGCTGCTTTCAAGAAATTCTTGAAACTTGTGGAATAGAATTGCATGATAGAGTAGTGAGGCAAAAACGTTGGAATCATTGAAGAAACGATTGGATGTTGCAATGGGGGTGGGGATGGAGAGGGTTTTAAGGTCAAATGCCTTCCTCATCCATTAATGGAAAGTGGATTTGGAATTTTCAGTTTCTGTTCAATAGAAGTATTTACTATGTGGAGTTAGCCGTGTAACAGTTTTCACCCAAGGGTAAGTCATTGGGCCAAAAATTGCGGCCGGCGGCATACCCCGAGTACGCCGTGGACCTGCGAAAAGAAGATGCACCTACCTGAAGGGCAGCGTAATGGCCCACGGATCCCAGGGACGCAGCCTGTGCGGAAGAGTACCTGGGATCACGTGGGACTGCTCCTCCAATCTAAAACAGATTGTCTTTCTTTCATTTAAATTACAGTACTACAGCCTTTAAAATACATAGGCCCGGATTTTGCGGTCGGTATGGTGGTGTACTACGAGTACGCCGCCATACCTCCTTTTGAAATTCACTCTACGTTTGGGATTTCCGCATGCGCTTGTGCATGCATGAAATCTGGAACTTGTGGTCTGCCAACGTATGAGTTGACCAGCCATTCGCATGGGCCACGGAAAAGCAATCGCTGGTGCAGAGTTGGGCTATTTGCCCACCGACTGCCCAGCAATTGCGCACGGAAATGTTATGGTTGATGCAAACAGGCACAGGGCCTGTTTGCATCAGCGTAAGGGGATACCTCGGGCATTAATTAAACATTCTCGTATTGTAAATAATACACATACTGTATCAAATGAGTTTCTGCAAATATTGGCCCAGATTACAGTTTTAATGTCTAAAATTATTTAAAAATTTAATTTTTAGTGAGGTTGGTGGAATGAAAGTAGTAAAATTCCAATTCTGTAAATTGTAATTGCATCAGATTTCAGGAGACCATTACATCTCATTAGGGGATTCTCTTCAAAATGATTGAAATGTAATTCTGCTTATTGATTGGAGGACCGGGCCCACGTGATCGCAGGTACGCTTCCCCACCGCCTGTGTCCCTGGGATTCGTGGGCCATTACGCTACTCTCTGCCTCGCAGCCTCAGACCGCAAGTTTTCGCAGCCTTGCCGCCAGCAGGTAGGTGCGTAACTCTTTCACGGATCGAAGGAGTCCTCCGACTGCAATTTCTGGCCCATACAGATTTAGCTTTTATCGTGGGAATCCAATTCATTACTCATAATTCTCACTTCTAAACAAATACTGTGCATGAAAGTTATGAAATGTAAATGTTATATTAAAAAACCTGTGGTTTTAACGTACACTAGGATTGCTTCTCATTAAAGCTTTTAATGTTCCTGGATGTCATGTAATTTTTTTTTTTTTAAAGCATTTTTTTCATTTCGGGTATTCCCTTGCGCTGTTGAAACAGGCCCTGCACCTGTTTCCACCGGCTGTATAATTTCCGTATATAATTGCTGGGCAGTTGGTGGGCAAATAGCCCAACTCCACGCCAGCAGTTAGGTTTTCAGTGGCGGAGCGGGTGGCTTGTCGACGCGTACGTTGACTGACCCCAGGTTCGGGAATTGGCGCATGCGCAAGCAAAATCCGGGCCATTGGCCCAGAAATTCGGGTCGGGAGCTCCCCGGGGGTGCAAGCCTCCGACCTGCACTTACCTTGCGCGCCCGCCATTGTGCTGTGGGCCCGCGTGGGATTCCAATCCTGGGCCTGCTCCAACTGCCGGCGCGCAGTGCTTGCGTATCCCAGGGGCGCAGTTAGTTCGAAACGTCCCCTGGGATCACATGGGCCATGGAGAGCCAATCGTAGCAAGGAATCTCTGTTCATAGATTTGACAGGATGACCTGTCAAATCCATGAATAGAGTTCAGCCCCAAAACATAACTAAAACTTCAAATAAATTAAAAAGAAAATCACATTTTTAAAATAACTATAAATTACATAAAATAACTTTTAAACAATAATTTAAATTTTTGAAAACATTTATTACAGTTTCTAACGGGGCTAAAAATAAACTTACCTTTCTTTAAAGTGTTTAAAAATAATAAACCTGTGGGGAAAAAAATGTTTTAATTTTACTTAATTCACCACTTACCTTGTTAAAAGCAGGCCTTGCGACTGCTTTTTAAAAGCGTAGCTGCTGGAGACTTACCCTCCTGGAGAAACCTGTATAAAAAAAAAAAGACGGAAGTTCCAGGCATAAGCGCTGCCTCTCCGGCGCACGCATTCGACCTGTGAACCCCTTCCTTTAAGGGAATGGAAGTTCCGGTTTCCCGCGCAGTGCATGCACGAAACCGGCACTTTCGTTGGGCCTATGCGTGAGTACCCAGCGCGTACTCACCCGTGGGGACCCGAATTTCTGGCCCATTGTGTTTAATTTGACCGTGTCTATTGTAGTAAAGTCAAAGTATATGATTCATGAGTCATCATTGTGACTGAGGGAGTGTCCATCCTGAGTCCGAAGAAGCCTGTAGTCAACAATTATCAGCTGAGTGTTTCTGGCTGTATTTGCTGCACCCAGAACAATAAAACCAGATTTGATACTCATCTGATTTCCTGTTTGTTCAAAGCAGTGTACAGAAACTGCATCACAAAATAATTTATTAATTTCTATTTTTATGCTGTCTCGTTTTTCCCCCCCTGTTGAGTGAATTTTTGCAAGGTTCAAATATTGTTCTGAGGACCATCTCCAATAGTGACTTGACTTCTTGAGTAAATAACATAATCAAAGTGAGACAGAGCAATCTACTGTATATTTATGACCTGTTTTCTAAGCATTCCATGTGTATATTGATGGGGGAGGAGGTGGCTTATTTATACGTCAGTGTTATTTTTATAACTTGCTGTAAAGTAGGCATGTGGCTTTTATCTACCAAGTCTTTGGTAAGTCAAAGCCGATTTGGCTGGAATTGTTTTATTTGGTTTGTATCCATGTTTTGGATCTTTAAGGATCTGAGACCCAATTTTTCTGCTATTTGAGTACAAGTACTCCCGTGAAAGGAACTGTACTAAAGAGGGTTTGATTGTCATTGCTATTTATTTCAGTGTTAAAGGAGAAGAGATATCATCCCTACTTAGTCTTCATTCAGCAAGTCAGCAGCCAGTTTGAGGAGCGGTCTTTTTTTATGGTATAGCTTCCAGGCAAACGTTCAAGCCAATTCTACTTCAGTGCAACCAGCTATATACCTTTCTAGAGCCACAGTGCTGACTGTCCCATTCTTCAGTCACTTTCCCTTGGGTCTCTGTGGGAGCTTTGATTTGGAGCATATCTTCATTGAAGGAAATATTTGGCTAAATACCATTTCAGCTTTAAACTCTATTGTATTCTGGGACCACAACTGTTGAAGATGATTACTCAACAATATTGAAATAAGATATCTGAAAGGAGGAAGGTAGCTTTAATCAATACACTACTGTGATCATTCCTGTGAAAAAACTTGCACGTTGATTTTTTTGCATATTCCCGTCTTACAATCCTTGCAAAGTTCCTAAATATTTCCCCCCCCACCCTGGTTAGGTGGGGGTAGGAAGGCACTTGCCTCCATGTAGTCTCCTTCAACTGTGCGAAAGAAGAGATATGCAAGTCCCTGGCTTCATGACTTTGAAGTTGAGGATGCTCTTCACCCAGCTGGGATGGGAGTCTGCTTACAGCGGCCCATCCTTTTCTTCTTTCCATCTGTGAGGTGAGCTACAGCCTATCTGAGAACTGCTGAAACTCATTAAGATTATGTCCTCCAGACACATCTTTCACGATTGAGTTGCACGCCATTCTAACTGCAGAACTACAGGTTGGGGCCTTGTCATGACATTTGAAGTATTTGAAGTCCACATCAATTCATTCAAAGATCATAGCAGTGGCAACATTGAAATCATATGACCTCTTTTTCAATTAAGTAACTTTCTGGATTTAGTGAGGTCTCGACTGAGGTTTTACCATGGTCTAACTTGACAGGTTGTACAGTTATACTTGTCTGAACCAAATGGCGCAAACCATTTGAGCAGTTCAGGACGCTGGAGAATTACACAGCATATACGACACAGAAACAGGCCATTCGGCCCAACCAGTCCATGCCGGCATTTATGCTCCACTCAAACCTCCTCCCGTCTTTCTTTATCTAAACCTATCAGCATAACCCTCTATTCCCTTCTCCCTCATATGCTTGTCTAGCCTCCCCTTAAATGTATCTACACTTTTCGCTTCAACCACTCCCTGTGGTAGCGAGTTCCACATTCTCACCACTCTCTGGGTAAAGAAGTTTCTTCTGAATTCCCTATTGGATTTCTTGGTGACTATCTTATATTGATGGCCTCTAGTTATGCTCTTCCCCACAAGTGGAAACATTCTCTCTGTATCCACTCTATCAAAACCTTTCATCATTTTAAAGACCTCTATTAGGTCACCCCTCAGCCTTCTCCTTTTAAAGAGAAAAGAGACCCAGCCTGTTCATCCTTTCCTGATAGGTATACCCTCGCATTTCTGGTATCATCCTTGTAAATCTTCTCTGTACCCTCTCCAGTGTCTCTGTATCCTTTTTATAATGTGGCGACCAGAATTGTACACAGTACTCCAAGTGTGGTCGAAACAAGGTTCGATACAAGTTTAGCATAACTTCACTATTCAATTCTATCCCTCTAGAAATAAACCCTAGTTCTTGGTTTGTTTTTTTATGGCCTTGTTCAGCTGTGTTGCTACTTTTAGTGATTTGTGTATTTGTACTCCGAGATCCCTTTGCTCCTCTACCCCACCCAGACTCGCACAATTAAAATGAGGAAGAGCCGTAAAGGTGGTTTGGGAAATGCAGAGTTTGTAGCATCAGGTGTAATCTGATATTTGGAATCGTGCTTCCCAAATAATATGGTAACACACAAGCAAAATACTGCATATGCTGGAAATCTGAAATAAAACCAGAAAATGCTGGAAATAGTCAGCAGGTCAGGCAGCATCTGTGGAGAGAGAAACAGAGTTAACGTTTCAGGTCGATGACCTTTCATCAGTATTGGGAGAAGTTAGAGAGTTAATAGATGTTAAGCACGTGCAGAGGCAGGGGAAGTATTGGGGACAGGATGAAAGAACAAAAGGGAAGGTCTGTGATGGGGTGGAAGGCAGGAGAGGTTAAATGACAAAAGGGATGATGGGGCAAGGCAAAAGGGGGGGGTAATGGGACAAGTAAAAAAGCAAAAGATGGGTCTGGAAGAACTGTAAATGGCAACAACAGGACCATTACCAGCACCTGCTGTCTGGAAAAAATGGGAGCAGTGGCTATGATCTGAAATTGTTGAACTCGATGTGGAGTCCAGAAGGTTCTAAAGTGGCTAATCGAAAGATGAGGTACTTTGAGCTTCCGTTAAGCTTCATTGGAACCGTGTAGGAGGCCAAGGACAGAGAGGTCATATTGGGAGTGAGACAGAGACTTAAAATGGAGAGTGAGCGGAAGCTCAGGCGTATACATTTTGCTGGAAAAACCATTTAGAAAGTCCATATTGGTCCAAATCCAAATTGGGGAAAATTTTGTTTTTTTTAATCATATGTGCCCAAATTCCCCAAATATTTGAATCCGTGAGGATTTTTAATTTGATTTAATAGTTATCCTTATCCAGTTTCCACCATCAGACATTCCCCAACAAACTTGTGTGAAGAATTAATGGTATATCTGCTGGAGATCTTTGGGACATTGTGATCAGCTATGCACCCATGCTCAGCTATGGCTTCAGCCCCACCAATAGCTATTGCCAACAAAATCTCCTGAGCCAGAAGCACACAGCACTCCTATATCCCAGAAAACTCGCTGTGCAGTCGAGCCGCAGCAGTGCATCAAGCGCTTTGTGCACGTGTGCCTGAATGAGCTGACCTTGCACAGCAACACCAGGTTAATTCATCTGAATGGATTAATGTTACTCCCAGCACAATGCTCATGATCTTTTTTTTATTATTATTCGTTCATGGGATGTGGGCGTCGCTGGCAAGGCCAGCATTTATTGCCCATCCCTAATTGCCCTTAAGAAGGTGGTGGTGAGCCGCCGCCTTGAACCGCGGCAGTCCGTGTGGTGAAGGTACTCCCACAGTGCTGGTAGGGAGTGAGTTCCAGGATTTTGATCCAGCGATGATGAAGGATCGGCGATATACTTCTAAGTCAGGATGGTGTGTGATTTGGAGGGGAACTTGGAGGTGGTGGTGTTCCCATGCGCCTGATGCCCTTGTCCTTCTAGGTGGAAGAGGTCGCGGGTTTGGGAGGTGCTGCCGAAGAAGCCTTGGCGAGTTGCTGCAGTGCATCTTGTAGATGGTACACACTGCAGCCACGGTGCGCCAGTGGTGGAGGGAGTGAACGTTTAAGGTGGTAGATGGGGTGCCAATCAAGCGGGCTGCTTTGTCCTGGATGGAGTCGAGCTTCTTGAATGTTGTTGGAGCTGCACTCATCCAGGCAAGTGGAGAGTATTCCATCACACTCCTTACTTGTGCATTGTAGATGGTAGAAAGGCTTTAGGGAGTCAGGAAGTGAGACACTCGCCACAGAATACCCAGCCTCTGACCTGCTCTTGTTGCCACAGTATTTATGTGGCTGGTCCAGTTAATTTTCTGGTCAATGGTGGCCTCCAGGATGTTGATGGTGGGGGATTCAGCGATGGTAATGCTGTTGAATGTCAAGGGGCGGTGGTTAGACACTCGCTTGTTGGAGATAGTCATTGCCTGGCACTTCTGTGGCACGAATGTTACCTGCCACTTATCAGCCCAAACGTGAACATCGTCCAGGTCTTGTTGCATGCAGGCATGGACTGCTTCATTATCTGAGGAGCTGTGAATGGCGCTGTTGAGAGAGTGCCAAGGTCCATGGGACAGGAGAGGTGGAGAAGGAGTTGGTCAACCAAAATTGGTCTTTTGAGGCCTAACTCATTTCTTCACATCAGTAACTTTCCTATTGATTTCAATATTGATATTGGAAGTCCCTTTTGTGTTGATTGATGGACTTGGGCCAGTTGCAATTGAGTAACCCTGGGGAATCCCATCAAACTAAACTAATCCAGAAGTTCATACATCTAGATCAGACTACCTGGCGGTAGAACAGACCCCTACTCATGACCACTGTTTTATTACTGACAGCAGATGCATTTGTGTCCATAATGTATTAATTTTACATTTTTAATTCATGTCTGGCACATCAGTTAGAAGCTGCAGTCCCCAATCTCTACCAGTTCAAAAACATTGTTTCCCATCACTTAGACAGGGTGCTTGACAAGCTAAAGCTGAAAAGAACGTACATTCTAGTTATTGTCGGGAATAAAAGATGGATTTATGTTTTATCTCTAAATAGCCTTGAAACAAAGTCATTTATTTTTCAGCAGGAATCTGTCCAGATCGCGAAGGTTGTTCTCCTCGAGTTAAGTATCTGTTTGACCTCAACAGTTGAGAGTGATCTCAGCTGGCTTAAATGAAAGTGGGAGCGCTGCGTACAAGGAAAAGAAACATCTATCTGGGATGGGAGAGCCTTTGGGGGAAGGATGACAACCAAATTAGACCATCAGTCGTGCATTGCACTGTAGTCATTATACAGGGATCCACTGATTGCATCTAAGAATTATGGGATAGCAGTTGTCACATTCAATCGGGGGCTACAGTTGACTAATGTTATGTAGAAATCATGAAATGAAAAATTATTTATTTATCTTTGTGCCCATGGGGATCTTAAGTTAACTTTTTGAGGTTAGATAAAGAAAGTTCTCAAGCCTGTCGTATTGAATGTTTTTGGTTTGACTTGATGCAATTATGTACTGTCCTATTTTTAGTGAATATGAAAATGCAATTATAGAACTGTTGAGATACAAGGGTTGTTTGTTTGGGGGGGGTGGTGGTGTTATTTTGCTCTGGGTGTTAATGGTAACAAGAGTATGTCAGTAAATGGGTGCTTCAAAGCAGTAACTGACTTTCCTTCTGTTAATGCTATCACTTCTTCACAGTTTAAATGGATGTAAAGAGAGTTGGACAGAAAGGACTGTGAAGAAGTTGTTAATGGTCTAGTTTAAGAAACAAGTGCCGTTTTCCTCTATGGGATATATGAAACAACATTGGGCTGGCCGGCCGGCGCTGTCTTTCATGGTCCTTTAGAATCTTCCGGATTTCTAACTTTGGTTTGCCCTTTCGTTTGGTTCCTCAGAACCTCGAGATTAACTTCTCTTTGTTTCCCCTGTCTTGCCCACTCATCTTGGAGACAAAGAATGACTGGCAGAATGGATGCATGCACTTATGGAGCCGTGCTCCTGTACAGGTGCATAGGTTTGGGGAAGGAGGTAGGGAGGGAGCTGGACTGTAAATACAGTTTCTATGTTTTTTTCATCATTTATAAACTCTCTGCCTATTTAGTTTCTGTCTATGTTTTGCCTTGAAATTGCATTTTGGGAGACCAGCGGACACCCTTGTTTGAAAGTCCTTTCTGTGATTTTAGTGGCAGTGTTGCTCGCTTGTTTTAAACACCTCCTTTCAAATAGAGGAGGGAGGAATCTCAGACGATGGTGTCGTGTCTGTCCGCTCGTACCCCATGATGTGATTTTAGGGCCCTTATTCTGAGGATATTTGGCATGTAGTATATACCCTGTAGTTTAGCAATCTCTGAATGGGACTAAGTTTTATATTATATATGCGACCAATACATTGTGACTTGCAGTTCACTCTTTGAATTACTACATTCTGCAGTGAAAACATATTAGTAAGATCGGTTTAACTTGTTTTCCTGGTACTTCTTTGAATCTGCACCTAATTTATGAGAATGCTGCTAACTTCTCCCTAGGATTGTTAAAAAAAAAAATGAAGGTAGTTGTTTCTTTGTCGAAACTAAAAATTCGTTCTCTCCTGTGATTGCAGCAAGCTCACCACCTTTAACTGAATAGAATGTCTTCAATAGTACCAGGGTGATATGCTAATTCAGTCTCTGAACCCTTCCTTTGTGCTGGACTACATTATAGTTGGGCAGAACGAGTTTGTTGGCAAAATATGTTTACATCACAAAATGTGCTTCAAGACATGACGTAGAATCATTGCAATTTACAGCACAGAAAGCGGCCATTCGGCCCAGCATGTGTGTGTTGGCTCTCTGAAAGAGTTCTCCACTTAGTTCCAATCCCCTACCCTTTCTCCACACCATTTTAAAATTTTCTTTGCCAAATATTTATCAACTTTCCTTTTAAAAGCTATTCTGGATTGTACATCTACCACCATTTCTGGCAGGCATTCCATGCCTGAGCAGCTCTCTGTGTGTTGAGAAACTATTTTCTGAACCTGTCCCTTTGTTCTTTTGATAAGCGTCTTAAATTTATGCTCACTGGTTACCCACTCACTGACCAATGGCAGATATTTTTCTCAATTTACCAAATCCAAACCTTTTCTAGTTTTGAACACCTTTATTAGATCTCTTAATCCTCTTTTATTATAATGAAAAGGGCTGCAATTTCTCTAGTCTGTCTTCATAACTAAAGCCTGTCATCCATGTATCAATTTAATTAATCCCTTCGGCACCCTTTCCATGCACCTCATCTGTGTATTTAGTAGCAAATTATTATCCTCCATTCTCTCCAATACGTACGCTAATCTTTTACATGTGTTGTAAAGGTGCTATGCCATCAAGACTGCCTGTTGAGAGATCAGCTCCTCTTAAATGTAATTTAATTATGAGACCATTTAGGACAGGGAGCTGGGATGGGAGCAGGGATTGGGGAAGGACAGTTACAATGTGGTAACTGTAATGGAGTCCACCCATACGTTTCATAGTAATGATGGTTCAAACCAGATTGGATCTTTGAAATTGTTTGGAAGATTGATGGTGGCCCCATTGATATGGCTCTGTTGGACTAGACCCCTCCCAATTGTGTTTATATACAAGAATATCTTTCCCTTAAAACCATAGCAGCTCTAAACTTGATTATTCACCGATGGGTGGGCCCAGCAGCTATGATTTTCCTATGTTCATTTAAAAATTGTGGAAAATTAAATGCTTAAGAATAATGGACAGTTGTTAGTTCAGCCTTTTGCTTTCACGGGGCTATTTTTAACATCAAAAGAGCAGCTAGTAGAATAGAAAACAGAAAAACGGCTTTGTGTTGGAATGGAATTTCCTGAGCAAGACACACATTATACAGATAATAATGGATACCTGGGAGTGATTGCAAGGCAGTAATCTAATCAAGGGGACTTAAATTGCACCATAAACCACAAGAGGCCTCAATCACTCCCCATCTGCGAGGCAGTTTACAGTTACTTCCTCCAGTCTAGCATACTATATTCACCGCTCACAATGCTGATGAGATTGGGTGCTTGTTAAGCTGAATATCTCCATCTGTCCACAAGCGTGGTCTTGAATTCTGTGTGGCTCACCACCTTGCCTTGCATTCTTCATTCCCCTCTGACCATTCTGCGTTTGGCATCCTACACCGTTCCAAATAAGCTTCAACACCAGCTTCTGGATTGGAAATCTCCTCATTCTCCTGATGCTCTGGAGGGAGATGCGGAGAGGGGCGGTGATGGCTGATCCACTGTCAGCCGTGGCTCAGTTGGTAGCACACCCACCTCGGAGTCAGAAGGTTGTGGGTTCGAGTCCCACTCCAGGGACTTGAGCACAAAAATCTAGGCTGACACTCCAGTGCAGCGCTGAGGGACCGCTGCACTGTCGGAGGTGCCGTCTTTCGGATGAGACGTTAAACCGAGGCCCCGTCTGCTCTCTCAGGTGGACGTAAAAGATCCCATGGCACTATTTCAAAGAAGAGCAGGGGGAGTTATCCCCGGTGTCCTAGGCCAATATTTATCCCTCAATCAACATCACTAAAAAAAAACATTATCTGGTCATTATCACATTGCTGTTTGTGGGATCTTGCTGTGCGCCTATCGGCTGCTGCGTTTCCTGCATTACAACAGTGACTACACTTCAAAAAGCACTTAATTGGTTGTAAAGTGCTTTGGGACGTCTTGAGGTTGTGAAATGGGCTATAGAAATGCAAGTCGTTCTTTCATTCTTTCTCTGCCACCCTCTGGTCTAAACATGGATGTGAACAACTTCATACCTTAGCTGACTTCCCCTTTTCTCCTGCCTGTTCTGCCACTTTCCACATCATTCCCCTCCATTTTGGACTCTCTTTTTCCATTGCCTCGCTCAGCTATTTTTGCATCCTTTCTTCTTTTAATGCCTTCTCAATGCTGATCTTTGTACGTCATCCCAACACTTTTTCCACCTCTTTCTAGCTTTTGGAAGTAAACCTGTTCTCAGGCTACTAACCTCATGAATCATCTCATTGTGACGGAAGACAGCATATCCGACTCTTGACCGTCTCCTGCTGCCATTCTGCTCCCCTTTGCTCATGCAGTCCCATAAAGAGGTTTGCTTGCCTTTCAGCTTGAAGGTCTAATGAACGGTCCATGTCCAAAACATTAACCTACCTTTTTCTCTTTTCAGATGTTGACAAACCTGCTGCATTTCTCCAGCATTTTCTGGTTTTTATTCCTATGATTCGATTGCTGCTCCCAAAATTACTTCAGTGTTCTGTGCTGTGCTGGAAGTGTCTCCAACCAGCAGTTAAAGCAAAAGAAATGATGAGGTGCCTGAGAGACACCAGTAGGTAAATATTTAGGGAATATAGAACAATTTGGCAGAAAACACTTAATGGATGCTATCAAATCAAGGGTGTTGGGATTGTGTCATGAAATGTAAGGTTGAAGCTGTTTGTCGCCCGAGTCCTTTAATTCGTAGAGTTGCATCGAGTCTACAGCACAGAAACCAGCCATTTGGCCCAACTGGCCTGTGCCGGCGATAATGCTGCACCCAAACCTCCTCTCACCCCTCTTCATCTCACCCTATCAGCGTATCGTTCTATTCTTTTCTCCCCCATGTGCTGTCATATATCGACTGACCGTCCATCGATATTATTTATTATGTACTGGATAGCAAGTTTTTTTTTTAATGTAATAAAGTAAATTTCTATAATAGGGGTACAATTTTTTTGAGTCCGTGCCGCTGTTGAGGTATCCAGTCCACCGCAGACACGTATCAACAGATTTTTAAAAATCGCCGAATGAGTGACTTGCGCTGGCAGTCGGTGTGAGACCTCACTGCTGGCACAGACTCTGAAAGTTTAGGCTAATAACTAGATTGTTGCAGTGGCTTCAGTTCATCGTGCCACAGAATGTGAGATGTAATCTGACAATGTTTTGAGCTTTATTTCCAGTTTTTCTTGTGGGGGGTGGGGTAGTGAATTTTGGAAATATTGCCTCTTCAATATGTATTGCAATATTTGCTGGTGTTAAAAGTGCCCAGCAGGCACTGTATAAACACCAGTATTCTCCAGAGAGTGAATGAAGGTCAGAGCGCTCCATTTCCTTCGGGCAATGGTACTCTCACTTGGAGATTTAGACAGTAGCAGCAAGTCTGCACGTTTAAAATTGCAAAGAGAATTCAGTGCGGAAAGGGTTAAGTAAAATGACCGGAGGACAAACCATACAATTACTAACTTTCCAGCTGCAGTAATATTTTTGCACTCAAATATTTATTATTATTAACTCTGTTGAAAAATGTCGTGAAATAAGAAATGTTCTTTACATGTCTTTAAATCTGTGATAAGTAATATAAAAAGGCAAGATGTTGGCTTTGCAGGTAGAACAATTTAGAAGCTACAACTAAATTTCAAGGCGTTGATCTATATAAAATGTTCATTTTTCCTCCGCCTTTTTTCCAGGGTCTGTTTGTTTGGTTTAAGCATGTGAAAGATTGCCTATTAAGGTTTAAACTAGGAAAGTACAGTTTGATGATACTATGAGTGCCAAAGCCTTTCAAGCTGTTATGCTTTGCTCCACAATTATCAGCGTTTCAAATCCAGATGTCATGTGGCGTGATAAGCCATTTTAGCATTGTGTAGGCTGTGATGCACCAGGGTGCTATTTTGAATAACTTTCTGCTGGCTCCCAATTTCTACCAATGAGACACTTGACACAGACAACCATATGCTGTCACCTGGTTGATGAAAGATTTTAATAGCACGAAGTGTCGTTTTGAAAAAGAACGTGGTCAAATTCAGGCTAAGAACCACAGGTAACTATTTTTCAGATGCACTGCCCAATTAAGCAATTGGATGATACGTCCTTGGCTCTTGTAACCTTGATTCGTTCTGTGCAGTGAGTTGGTGTTCTCTCAACTTCCTGAAAATAGTTTACAGCATAGGCAATATTTATAGTGTTTTAGAATTATCTGAAACCCCTGCCCAGTAACTCCTACAGAATATTGCCACAAGCAAATTATTTAAACCAGGCTGGTGCTTGCATTCATGCTCGCTACAAGGTCATTGTGTTGAGGATGAATAGATGTGATATGGCAGGGATTGGAACCATGCCACACTACTTCAAGCCACTTGGGATTTTTTAAGGATAAGTGATGTCTCCCTGTCTCTGTAACCTCCTCCAGTCCTACAACCCTCCGAGATCTCTGCGCTCCTCCAGTTCTGGCCTCTTGCGCATCCCCCCCATTTTCATCGCTCCACCATGGGTGGCCGTGCCTTCAGCTGCCTAGGCCCTGAGCTCTGGCGTTCCCTCCCCAAACCTTTCCGACTCTCTTTCCTCCTTTTAAGACGCTCCTTAAAACCTACTACTTTGACCAAGCACCTGCCCTAATAGCTCCTTATGTGGCTCGGTGTCACATTTTGGTGGACGATGCTCCTGTGAAGTGCATTGGGATGTTCTACATTAAAGGCGCTATATAAATGCAAATTGTTGTTGTTGTCTTAATGATTTATATGACCGTGGCCTCTTTTAAATATTTTTGTAAGCACGCAATTCCTTCTAAGATCGAGGTAGTTGGATAATTTATTTCAGTTTTCTTGCATGTTCATGGAATGTTCACACAGCACCGTATTTGGAATAAGTGCCCCTCTAATTCCAGGTTTTAATTTAATTTATTTTTCTAAATTCCAGAATAGCAGTTTACTACCGAAATAATTAAAAGTTTAGTAAGTCAGGCACTGGAACATGTAAAGTGGAACGTTAAGTCTGTCCCTGAAGCAAAATAATCAACTCTGGTTGGCTCAAATAACCATTTCCTGTTAAGTTAACGACTGATTTACTCTCAAATTTAGATCAGAAAAGCTACCAAGCAGGAATGAAGATCCCGCAGTGAACCAGTCACATCTCTCAATTTAATTTTTTTTAACTAACTTCAGCTACTATCATTATTTTAGGCCCATTTGAACGTATAACTGCAAGTAACTTTTATAAATAATTTAAAAAAAAATTCTGGGGAAAAACACTAAAATCTGCTATTGTATGTTAGCACTATAGCTTCAAAAGAGTTCTCCTGCACTGGCCTGGTCTTCTCTATGGGGCTTGGGGCTTGAGTTGTGCTGTATTCCCCATCGACACCTGGGAATCCCTGGCCCAAGACCGCACAAAGTGGAGGAGAAGCATCCGGGAAGGCGCCGAACACCGCGAGTCTCTTCGCCAGGAGCAAGCAGAAGCCAAGCGCAAGGAGCGCACGTCAACCCAAGCACCCCACCCATCCGCCCCTTCAACCACCATCTGCCCCACCTGTGACAGACTGTAGGTCCCGCATTGGACCCCTCAGTCACCTGCGAACTCATTTTTAATGTGGAAGCAAGTCATCCTCGGTTCTGAGGAACTGCCTAAGAAGAAGATTCCCCAGATTTCATTGTTTACCTGGGCCTTCCCTTAGTAAAGAGGCTCCAGAATATGCCAGTGTGGCTGTGCATGTCACATTCGTGGACTACAACTCCCAGAGTACACCAGTGTCATATATATGTGCGTGTGTCACTGATGGACTGCTATCCTTAGAATGAAGCTTCTTCTAGCCACCTTCTCTTCAGTCTAGTACAGTACAAACCAAAAGCTGTGGCACAGTGTGTGCCTTGCTACCAATTACATACTAATTTCTGGCCCAGTGTGTCTTTAAAGCGCCTGGATTTAAATCTAGGTGCTTTCAAGACACACTGAGGTAGAAATTGGAATTCATTGTGTCCATTTTTGGGCGTACCAGTTTAGCAATGGGATTGCCTGCCCCCAACCTGCACAGGTGTTGGTCCTACTGCTAAATTCGTACGGCCCCTTTTTTAGGCCTTCCGGGTAGACACCTAAAACAAACATTCAGCCCCCTTAAGTATGTAAATTGGGGGGCCTATTGCATGTTGCAGGACTCTATCATGAAATTTGAGGGATGCGCTGTGAAATGGAGCATCCATCTGGGTCACCCAGGCCGCGATATTGCCGACCGAGTCGGGTCCAGTGCGGCCGGGGTCAGTGGCGGGGTGCGACCTCGTTGCTGGCTCCAGCCCACTCTATAGAGTGATCTTGCATTGATTGGGCTTGTTAAGTCCGCCCAGCGCGTTTCCTGGCCAGTTGAAGGAAGCGGGTCTGATGACACGTCCTCAGCCGGTTTCCTTAAAGGGACCATGCACAAATTTATTTTGACAGTTGTGCTGTCAGTGTTCTACAGCATTGAGGTGCTGCAGAACACTGACGAGCACTGCTCAGAGATGCACGGCTGCACCCAGGCTCTCCCATGACCCCATCCATATGCTTATGGAGGGAGTCACAGCACACAGGGAGGTCCTCTTCCCTTCCCATGGGCGGAAGTCACCTCCCCGGGAGATCAACACAGCCTGGTTGAACGTTGCGCAGGACGACACAAGCAGGGATGTCGTTAGGAGGACCTGGCTGCAGTGGCGCAAACCTTTCAATGACCTCAGTAGATCACAAAATGTTACTGCAAAGCCACACTCAACCTCTCCCTGCTGTGCCTCTCATCACATCCCCATCACTCTGTCTTCCCTGCCCTACTCCTGCACATCCTTACTCACTCCAACATACCTAGCACCCCTACCCATCCTCTTCTCTCTATCTACATTATCACTTCCCCATCTCACTAGCCACCTCTCATACTCTCTCTCATCCTAGTGCAATCATATCAACTAACAGCACACAAGGGTAGGCACCTGGGTGTTTTAGCCAATGTTCATGTGAAATTTCTGGTTATTTGCTGTCAAACATTGAAATCTCTATTTTCAACACTTTGTGTTCTTGGACAGATTTGTGTGCACCTTTGGAAGTGGCTTAGTGAGTTGCAGTGAATGGTGAGATATAATGATACTCCCCCGCAATGGTGATGAGTGTGAAAGGAATGGCTTGGACATTGTCGGGATGCTTTATGGTGTTGGTGTGGGGTGGTGCCAACCTGGCACATCATGTGGCAGCCAGGGTGTACAGCGTCAAGTGAAGTAAATTTGGCCATGGTGAAACCATCCCTGGCCTCCCAGGCAGCAATGTGCTTGTGTGCTGATGCCCTCTGTCCTGTGCAGCATCAGTTGATTGCGGAGAAGGTTGGTGTTGTTGTTGGTGTGCCTGGTGCTGCTGGTGTTGGGGCTGATCGTGGTGGGATTCTGAGGACCAAGGTGAGATAGTTTCAAGGGCACTGATGCTGATGTAATAGATGGCAGGTGAAGTTGAGATGACAGAAGCAAATCTGTCAATGGTCAGATAGGTTGTTTCATTGAGGTGACACTGGTTAGAGATTTGGCTGCAAACACTTGCTAGCTGCATAAAGCTCAATCTGTTTACCAAATGCAACAGTTTCTGAGTTTGGAAAGTGACCAGCTGTGAGATGGGAGCTTTTATACCACTTTTGCAGCTGTCAAGTAATCAGATAATTCAATGTTGAATCCACTCACCGATCTGCTGAGCTGATGTGAACCCCGAGCAGTGGGTAACCCGTGGGGGAGCTCGTAACATTAAAAGGTAAGCTTAAAATAGTATTTAAGTGCCTCTTAACAATCTCTTTAATGATCTAAATTGCCTCCCCCGCCGCTTGGTGTTGGGTCTGTTCAGTGCTGACAGACCCGACATCTGGGAGACTAGTGTGGAGGCGGATTGACAATGGGTTCCCTACCCGGTCAATTTTTTTTTCCCCACCTGACCCGCCACCGATCGCACCTGCTGACCCCCCGAAAAATTCCTCCCCACCCCAGTGTCCGCATGAAGGGATACCAAGTTAGATCTCGCTCACTTAGCTATTGGGTAAAGCTTTGTCTACTTTGTCCCAACAACATGATTTAACCTCAGAATGCAGCCTGACTGGATCATGTATCGGTGAGCTGCTTGACTGAGTCCATCACATCTGAGCCCAAATCTGCGTCCATCTCGTATCCATACATGTACTTCCAATGGTTCTGGCATTGGACTGGCAGCCGAGACATCATGAGGTATAATCCTGCCATGGCAATTCAGCAGAAAAAAATAACCAGAAACCTACCAGATTGTCATTACAAAAAACAACTGCTTCTCGAATTTCCTTTAGGGAAGGAAACCTGCCACCCCTGCCCAGTCTGTCCTGGACGTAACTGCAGTTCCTCTCTCTCTCTC
This sequence comes from Somniosus microcephalus, assembly GCF_052327205.1. Lineage (NCBI taxonomy): Eukaryota > Metazoa > Chordata > Chondrichthyes > Squaliformes > Somniosidae > Somniosus > Somniosus microcephalus. The sequence goes on along the minus strand of NC_140997.1, from coordinate 26,189,218 downwards.
ATTCATTAAACAGTAATTAAGAGCAGTTACCCTGGCTGATTTTTCCCTCCCTACCTTGAAGCCAGTTTTGGCACTTCTAATATTGCCTTGTCGTAAAGTGACTAACTCGATGTAAAGCAGGGATTCGGCCTAGCATTCGCTGGTGCTATTGGCTCAATGGCACATTAAACGGTACATTAAAGCAATGCAGTAACTGAATCTGCTACTTTCCACGATTGTCCAGGGTGTGGGCCAGTGATGGAGCTGATCGCAACCCTACGGTGCTTAACCTGTGCGCGCTGGTGAAGGCAGGCTGGCCTAGAGAGGTGGGGTGAGTATGTGTTGGTGCGGTTTCTGCATGACATGATTGGCAGAGAAAAGTGGCGATCTTTCTCTAATCACTTTCCCCCCTAAACAAAGCATACATTTTAATGGGGGAGGGAGAATGAAGTTGCCTGAGTTTTTATTGAAGTTGGCATACCCTAAGCAGGATAGCTCTTTTAAAACTCTAAGATCCCTTTTTTTTTTACTTCACCACCTCATTAAAATTAAGCAAATGTACTTCACCCTTAATTTTGTTGCTTTGCTTGAGTTTAGTCACCCTTTCACTGGAGTGCCTTTTCTGGAACTATAATTTTTGTCTGAAAATAGCAACTGCCAGTTAGTACCTATTTGTTCCGATTAAAATTCCTGTCACTCCCTTAACGACTGATTTGTCATTGACTCCGAGTCACTGAGTCTAACTTCTACAAATTCCGTAAAGCAATTATTCATTGTATTTCTTTGTTTTTTTTAAAAAAAAATCTTTAAAGCATAATGTTGATTTTTTTTTCACATAACACGAGAAGCATAAATATAGACCGAGCTTGTCACTGTTTACAGAACACTAGGAAGATAACAGGAAATCCAAGGCTGTGGTGGTGGAGGGTACATTCCTGACAAGTAACTAACTGCTTTTCTACAGTTTGGTCTTATCTTTGGTACTAGGCATGCACTGTAAGGAGAGTGCACTGGTGTGCAGTCAGAAATTCATTCAGGGAATAAAAAGAAAATATTTTATATTTACAATTACCGGAAGGATTTAAAACAGTTTTGAGGAGTCGGACATTTACATTGGCACAATGCCAATGGGTAGTGAATAATGAGATGTTAAACTGACCCATTTGGATAAACAATTAACAGATTAGCATTTGTAAAGGAACAAATGAGGCCATTAATCTGCCGTTTACGTGTGTATTGTGTGTATGGAGTGGAAATCTGCACTTCAACAAAAATGACCCTTATTGTAAACTTAACTAAATAGGTTTCCCTAGAAATGAATGAGAGAAGTCTTGGCTTTTTAGAAACCTCAGCACTAAAGGGGTAGGCCTGTCCTATGACAGGTTTTATGTTCTACGCAAAGTGGTTTTGCCTTTGCATTGATAAAATTGGTAGTGTGACTCTCAAGTCAGGTTGGCAGTCGTTTGGCACCTTTGCTGTGCTGGAGTCGAGCAAAAGAAATGGGGGTGGGAGATGAGAATTGTTTTTTTTTTTACGCAGGGTATGATCTGGAATGCGCTGCCTGAAAGGGCAGTGGAAGCAGATTCAATAGTAACATTCAAAAGGGAATTGGAGATATACTTGGAAAGAAAAAAAATGACCGGGCCACAGGGAAAGAGCAGGAGAGTGTGACTAATTGGATAGCTCTATCAAAGAGCCTGTACAGGCACATTGGGCTGAATGGCCTCTTTTTTCTGTGCTGTATGATTTCTGTAAGTGATATTATACCAGCCCCTTCCGCCACTATCCCCATTTAACTCTCCACTCCCAGCTATTCGCCACTAATCTTCGGGCAAGAGTGCAGCTAGCAAATCGAGTGGCAGGTGCAAGACCTTCGATTTAAAAAAAAAGGCATCTGTACCGCCACTAGAACAAGGCGACTTGGTCCATTTATGTCCCTAAGTGCAGGCAACGCTGAGAGAGAAGCTGGTTTGCCGTCTGCTGCACTTCTACAGCCTAAAAGTACTTTGAGCGCAAACCGCATTGTAACTGAAGCAAAATACTGCGGAGCCTGTAAATCTGAAATAAAAACAGAAAGTGCTGGAAACACTCAGCGGGCCAGGCAGCATCTGTGGAGAGAGAAACGGAGTTAACGTTTCGGTTTGGTGAAAACTGGAAGATGTTTAAGTGATGCACAGCATTTAAGTGAATAAAGAGCCAGGAAAAAGGGGGAGGGGGGCAGGGAAAGAACGAAAGGGAAAAGGTCTGTGATAGGGTGGAGGGCAGGAGTGATTAAGTGACAAAAGGGAAGATGCTGCTTTATAAATAGGATGGTTTCAGACACTAACTATGGGTTAAGTGAATTGGGGTACAGCTCAACATTAGGACATCTGTGCATAGTCACTGAGTCGTCTGATACACAGCACCATCCCACCAACTCTTGTGTTCTGCACAGGAGATAAGCAGTGGCTTTCCACAGACGAGCACGGGGTTCCTGCTGCTTGCAGTGTTACATAAGCTCGATGTATACCTTGGACCAGTCATATTTAGGGTTGCCAACCCTCCAGGAATTAAAGAGCAACACCCGGGAGAAACATCTTAGGATCACTGGGGGAAAAAAAAGTTTTCATTTTCTTTTGAACACACTTGTTTATGAGTTACTAGCTGGGGGGGCCCGGCGTTGCCAGGGCAGTTTAGAGGGCCGCGTGGTTGACGGCCGGCTGCTGCCGCTGCCCCGCTCTATGTCTCGGGCGGCGCGGTTGACGGCCGCCCGCTGCCTCTCCCCCGCTCTGTGTCTCGGGCCGAGCGGTTGTGAGGCCCGGCCCGAGTGACCCCAACTCACCTCCCGCTCCGGCGGGCCGACGCAGCTGCCCCGCTCGCTGTTGAGGAAAAGCAGGGGAAAAAATGGCGGCGAAGTTTCGGGAGGCTGCAGGATTAGGTCCCACCCATGACGCACCGATTGGTCAACCATCAGGTCACTGAACTGTAGGATTGGTCAGCCATCACGTCACTCAATGCTAATGAGCGGTCGGATTGGTCAACTGCTAATGAGCAGAT
>NC_140997.1:26144881-26167381 GCF_052327205.1 Somniosus microcephalus | reverse complement strand
TTAACTATGTACAGGCCTAAGGCTCGGCAGAGTTGCACTACCTCCCTACCGCTTTTATTTATTTCACGATCAAGGTTGTTCCGATTTGCGATGGCTGGTGTGACATCTAAAGGGGTCTGGCCAAACACATGGTTGTTTCCCTGTGGGTCTATGAAGTCAGGTTCACAACCGGTCCTTGCATTTAGGTCCCCACATATTATCACCTTTCCTTGGGCCTGGAAATGGCTGATTTCCATGTGGAGAGTATCAAATAACTCCTCTTCGAAATATGGCGAATCTATTGGAGGTATGTAGATCGCACATAAGTAAACATCTTTTTTTGCTATTCCTATATTTTTATCTAGTTTTAGCCATACGTGTGATTTCCCCTGTTTTACCGGTGAGATGTGTTTGTCCAGTTCTCCCTTATACCACACCAATATTGTCTCTCTCTCTCTCTCGCTCTGTCTCTCTCTCTCTCTCTCTCGCTCTGTCTCTCTCTCTCGCTCTGTCTCTCTCGCTCTCTCTCTCGCTCTCTCTCGCTCTCTCTCTCTCTCTCTCTCTGGCTCTGTCTCTCTCTCTGGCTCTGTCTCTCTCTCTCTCTCTGTCTCTCTCTCTCTCTCTGTCTCTCTCTCTCTCTCTGTCTCTCTCTCTCTGTCTCTCTCTCTCGCTCTGTCTCTCTCTCTCGCTCTGTCTCTCTCTCTCTCGCTCTGTCTCTCTCTCTCTCGCTCTGTCTCTCTCTCTCTCGCTCTGTCTCTCTCTCTCTCGCTCTGTCTCTCTCTCTCGCTCTCTCTCTCTCGCTCTGTCTCTCTCGCTCTGTCTCTCTCGCTCTGTCTCTCTCTCTCTCTCGCTCTGTCTCTGTCTCTCTCTCTCGCTCTGTCTCTCTCTCTCTCTCTGGCTCTGTCTCTCTCTCGCTCTGTCTCTCTCTCGCTCTCTCTCTCTCTCTCTCTCTCTCTGTCTCTCTGTCTCTCTCTCTCTCTCTCTCTGTCTCTCTCTCTCTCTCTGTCTCTCTCTCTCTCTCTGTCTCTCTCTCTCTCTCGCTCTGTCTCTCTCTCTCTCTCTCGCTCTGTCTCTCTCTCTCTCTCTCGCTCAGTCTCTATCTCTCGCTCTGTCTCTCTCTCTCTCTCGCTCTGTCTCTCTCTCTCGCTCTGTCTCTCTCTGTCAGTTCAAATGCTTTATTGGCATGAAAGTTTACAGAGAACCATATTGCCAAAGCTTACATTGCAAAAAGGTACAGTTTTCCAACATTCTGTAGGTGTCAATCGATTTGACATTTGTTGGGTATATACAATATTACTTTTAAACAATATTAATTTTAAACAGTCTTTGTACTTCATTTGGTACGTTCAATATTAATTTTAAACAGTCTTACTTTTAAACAGTCCTCAGGTTGTGACATGTTGTTACATATTTAGCCCCAAGGTATGGTCTGTCTCCTTCTCCCAGGACTAATCTCAATTTTGACAGATCATCCAATTCCTTGAAATCTGGGGGTTGTTTGGCTTAGCTTGTTGAATAATATGTTTCTTGATGTGTTGAATTTTTCGCATTTTAGGAGGAAATGCATTTCTGTTTCAACCTCGCCAGCCAGACATTGATCGCATATTCTATTCTCTCTAGGCTGCCAGGATTTCTTGTATCTGCCTTTTTCAATTTCCAGTTGGTGGTCGCTTAGTCTGTACCTGGTGAGGGTCTGTCTCTGTTTTGTGTCTCTGATGGTCGTGAGGTAGTCTGCCAGTTTATATTCTCTTTTTAGGGCCCGGTAACATTCTAATCTGCTTTGGCTTTCGGTTATTTTGTTCCAATGTTCCAGGTAGGTTTCTTTGCATTTTTTAATGATTTGGTTCACTCGGATTGGTGTTTGGACGGCTGTGTTGGTCTGGGGCTGGTCAGGGTCCGGCTGAGTACTTAGTTTCAGTAGCAGCTGACTCAGGGGACTCTTTTCTGGGTTTAGCTCTTGGGTCTGAAAGGCTTTGAAATGAAGGGTGTCTGGGGAGCTAGATTTGAGGTGATTTAGGAAGTTTAGTGCTCGTTTTTGGATGTTTATTATCAGTGGGTATCTGCCTAGTTCGGCTCTGCATGCATTTGTTGGCATTTTTCTTTGGGTGCGAAGGATGCTTCGGCAGAATTCTGCATGTAGGGCTTCTATTGTGTGTTTTTCCCATTTAGTGTAGCTTTGGTGATTTAGCGGGCCCCATACTTCACTACCGTACAGTGCAATGGGCAGGATTATGCTGTCAAAAATTTTGAGCCAGATTTTGATTGGGATTTGGATGTTGTAGAATTTCTTTTTATTGCATATAGGGCTCTTCGGGCTTTTTCTTTTAGTGCATTCACTGCTATGCTGAAGCTCCCTGATGCTGTAATAGTTAGACCAAGGTAGGTGTAGCTCATAGTGTGTCCTATAGTGGTATCACTGAGGGTAAACTGGTATTTGTTTTCCTGACATCTGGGTCTTTTCTGAAAATCATGATGTTGGTTTTCTTTAGATTTACTGTTAGAGCCCAATTTTGGCAATATTTGTCGAGTAGGTCTAGTTGTTGCTGTAATCCCTGTTCTGTGGGAGACAGCAGAACCAGGTCGTCCGCATAGAACAGGGACTTCACTTCTCCATCCAGGAGACGGAGACCTGGTGACTCGCTTTGCTCCAGCATGTCTGTTAATTCATTTATGTATATGTTGAACAGGGTCGGGCTCAAATTGCAGCCCTGCCGGACGCCTCTTCTCTGGGTGAAGAAATCGGTGCGTTTGTCTCCAATTTTGACCCCGCATTTGTTTTTCAGATACATTGATTTAATAAGGTCATAGACTTTGCCCCCTATTCCACACTGAAGAAGTTTATAATAGAGCCCTTCGTGCCATATAGAGTCAAAGGCTTTCTTGAAGTCGATGAAACAGGCGAATATTTTCCCATTTTTTGTTTGGTGTTTATGTTTTTCAATGAGGGTGTGAAGGGTATAGATATGGTCGGCGGTGCGGTGTTTTGGAAGAAAGCCTATTTGGTTTTTTCTGAGGATATTATGTTTGTTAAGAAAATCAAGTAATCTACTATTTAGATTACTGCAGAATAACTTCCCTAGACAACTGTTGACACAGATGCCGCGGTAGTTATTTGGGTCTGATTTGTTTCCACTTTTATATATGGGGGAGATTAGTCCTTGGCACCAGATATCGGGAAAACAGCCTGAGCGTAATATGATGTTGAATAGTTTGAGTATCGCACCCTGCATCTCCATATTGCTGAACTTTAGCATTTCATTTTTGATGTTGTCTGGGCCACAGGCTTTCTTTAGGTGGAGAGATTTTGTTTTTGTGGCCAGTTCTTTCCATGTGATTGGGGAGTCTAGAGGGTTTTGGTTGTCTTTAATTGTTGCTTCTAATGTGTGGAGTTTTTCTGTGACCTGATGTTGACTTGGGTTTGTTTTGTTTTTTGGGATGTCTTTGTAGAGGTTTTCAAAATGTGTTCTCCAGATGTCGCCATCTTGGATTGGTAATGCTTGCAATTGTGTTGTACTCAGGTTATTCCACATTTCCCAGAATTGTTTTGGATTGGTGGAGTTTTCAATTTCTTCGAGTATTTTGTGGGTATAGTTTTGTGTTTTGTTCCTAATGGTGTGTTTATATCTTTTGAGGGTTTCATTGTATCTAGTACGTAGGTCCGGATTGTTTGGTTGCCGATGCTTTTGGTTTGATATTTTTCTCCGGTCTTTTCTGGCATTTTTGCATTCGTGGTCAAACCATTTCATATTTTTATTTTGTCTTTTGTGATGCTTCCTCTTCTGTTTCACGAGGTCGGCTTTTACAGCTGCCTCATGGAAGATCATATTTATATCCTCTATGGCCGTGTTTATACCATCTCTGGTGATCTCATATAGATTTTCTTTAAATTTTGAAATTTTACTTGTGAGATCAGGTGAATTTAGTGCTGTGATGAATTTATCTCCACTGTCTGGGGCCCATCTGTATGTCTGGTTTATTTTATGTAGCTTACTGTGTTCCTTTTTTGTGTCTGTAGTTTGGGCAGAAAGTTTAAGGTACACATTTATTTGGTTATGGTCTGAGAGGGGGGATTGCTGCCTGACAGTGAATGCGTTGATATCGCAGGGGTCCAGGTCAGTGATTGTATAGTCCACCACACTAGACCCAAGAGTTGAGGAGTATGTGAGTCTCCCTAGGGAGTCCCCTCTGAACCTACCATTAACTATGTACAGGCCTAAGGCTCGGCAGAGTTGCACTACCTCCCTACCGCTTTTATTTATTTCACTGTCTCTCTCTCTCTCTCGTCTCTCTCTCTCTCGCTCTGTCTCTCTCTCTCGCTCTGTCTCTCTCTCGCTCTCTCTCTCTCTCTCTCTGTCTCTCTCTCTCTCTCTGTCTCTCTCTCTGTCTCTCTCTCTCTCTCTCTGTCTCTCTCTCTCTCTGTCTCTCTCTCTCTCTCTCTGTCTCTCTCTCTCTCTCTCTGTCTCTCTCTCTCTCTCTCTGTCTCTCTCTCTCTCTCTCTGTCTCTCTCTCTCTCTCTCGCTCAGTCTCTATCTCTCTCTCTCACTCTGTCTCTCTCGCTCTGTCTCGCTCTCTCTCTCTCTCTCGCTCTGTCTCTCTCTCGCTCTGTCTCTCTCTCTCGCTCTGTCTCTCTCTCTCGCTCTGTCTCTCTCTCTCGCTCTGTCTCTCTCTCTCTGGCTCTGTCTCTCTCTCGCTCTGTCTCGCTCTCTCGCTCTCTCGCTCTCTCTCTCGCTCTCTCTCTGGCTCTGTCTCTCTCTCTCGCTCTGTCTCTCTCTCTCGCTCTGTCTCTCGCTCTCTCGCTCTGTCTCTCTCTCTCTCTGTCTCTCTCTCTCTCTCTCTGTCTCTCTCTCTCTCTCTCTCTCTGTCTCTCTCTCTCTGTCTCTCTCTCTCTCTCTGTCTCTCTCTCTCTGTCTCTCTCTCTCGCTCTGTCTCTCTCTCTCGCTCTCGCTCTGTCTCTCTCTCTCTCGCTCTGTCTCTCTCGCTCTGTCTCTCTCTCTCTCTCTCGCTCTGTCTCTCTCTCTCTCTCGCTCTGTCTCTCTCTCTCGCTCTGTCTCTCTCGCTCTGTCTCTCTCTCTCTCTCTCTCGCTCTGTCTCTCTCTCTCTCTGTCTCTCTCTCGCTCTCTCTGTCTCTCTCTCTCTCTCTGTTCAGTTTCAGTTTCAGTTCAAATGCTTTATTGGCATGAAAGTTTACAGAGAACCATATTGCCAAAGCTTACATAGCAAAAAGGTACAGTTTTCCAACATTCTGTAGGTGTCAATCGATTTGACATTTGTTGGGTATATACAATATTACTTTTAAACAATATTAATTTTAAACAGTCTTTCTACTTCATTTGGTACGTTCAATATTAATTTTAAACAGTCTTACTTTTAAACAGTCCTCAGGTTGTGACATGTTGTTACATATTTAGCCCCAAGGTATGGTCTGTCTCCTTCTCCCAGGACTAATCTCAATTTTGACAGATCATCCAATTCCTTGAAATCTGGGGTTGTTTGGCTTAGCTTGTTGAATAATATGTTTCTTGATGTGTTGAATTTTTCGCATTTTAGGAGGAAATGCATTTCTGTTTCAACCTCGCCAGCCAGACATTGATCGCATATTCTATTCTCTCTAGGCTGCCAGGATTTCTTGTATCTGCCTTTTTCAATTTCCAGTTGGTGGTCGCTTAGTCTGTACCTGGTGAGGGTCTGTCTCTGTTTTGTGTCTCTGATGGTCGTGAGGTAGTCTGCCAGTTTATATTCTCTTTTTAGGGCCCGGTAACATTCTAATCTGCTTTGGCTTTCGGTTATTTTGTTCCAATGTTCCAGGTAGGTTTCTTTGCATTTTTTAATGATTTGGTTCACTCGGATTGGTGTTTGGACGGCTGTGTTGGTCTGGGGCTGGTCAGGGTCCGGCTGAGTACTTAGTTTCAGTAGCAGCTGACTCAGGGGACTCTTTTCTGGGTTTAGCTCTTGGGTCTGAAAGGCTTTGAAATGAAGGGTGTCTGGGGAGCTAGATTTGAGGTGATTTAGGAAGTTTAGTGCTCGTTTTTGGATGTTTATTATCAGTGGGTATCTGCCTAGTTCGGCTCTGCATGCATTTGTTGGCGTTTTTCTTTGGGTGCGAAGGATGCTTCGGCAGAATTCTGCATGTAGGGCTTCTATTGTGTGTTTTTCCCATTTAGTGTAGCTTTGGTGATTTAGCGGGCCCCATACTTCACTACCGTACAGTGCAATGGGCAGGATTATGCTGTCAAAAATTTTGAGCCAGATTTTGATTGGGATTTGGATGTTGTAGAATTTTCTTTTTATTGCATATAGGGCTCTTCGGGCTTTTTCTTTTAGTGCATTCACTGCTATGCTGAAGCTCCCTGATGCTGTAATAGTTAGACCAAGGTAGGTGTAGCTCATAGTGTGTCCTATAGTGGTATCACTGAGGGTAAACTGGTATTTGTTTTCCTGACATCTGGGTCTTTTCTGAAAAATCATGATGTTGGTTTTCTTTAGATTTACTGTTAGAGCCCAATTTTGGCAGTATTTGTCGAGTAGGTCTAGTTGTTGCTGTAATCCCTGTTCTGTGGGAGACAGCAGAACCAGGTCGTCCGCATAGAACAGGGACTTCACTTCTCCATCCAGGAGACGGAGACCTGGTGACTCGCTTTGCTCCAGCATGTCTGCTAATTCATTTATGTATATGTTGAACAGGGTCGGGCTCAAATTGCAGCCCTGCCGGACGCCTCTTCTCTGGGTGAAGAAATCGGTGCGTTTGTCTCCAATTTTGACCCCGCATTTGTTTTTCAGATACATTGATTTAATAAGGTCATAGACTTTGCCCCCTATTCCACACTGAAGAAGTTTATAATAGAGCCCTTCGTGCCATATAGAGTCAAAGGCTTTCTTGAAGTCGATGAAACAGGCGAATATTTTCCCATTTTTTGTTTGGTGTTTATGTTTTTCAATGAGGGTGTGAAGGGTATAGATATGGTCGGCGGTGCGGTGTTTTGGAAGAAAGCCTATTTGGTTTTTTCTGAGGATATTATGTTTGTTAAGAAAATCAAGTAATCTACTATTTAGAATACTGCAGAATAACTTCCCTAGACAACTGTTGACACAGATGCCGCGGTAGTTATTTGGGTCTGATTTGTTTCCACTTTTATATATGGGGGAGATTAGTCCTTGGCACCAGATATCGGGAAAACAGCCTGAGCGTAATATGATGTTGAATAGTTTGAGTATCGCACCCTGCATCTCCATATTGCTGAACTTTAGCATTTCATTTTTGATGTTGTCTGGGCCACAGGCTTTCTTTAGGTGGAGAGATTTTGTTTTTGTGGCCAGTTCTTTCCATGTGATTGGGGAGTCTAGAGGGTTTTGGTTGTCTTTAATTGTTGCTTCTAATGTGTGGAGTTTTTCTGTGACCTGATGTTGACTTGGGTTTGTTTTGTTTTTTGGGATGTCTTTGTAGAGGTTTTCAAAATGTGTTCTCCAGATGTCGCCATCTTGGATTGGTAATGCTTGCAATTGTGTTGTACTCAGGTTATTCCACATTTCCCAGAATTGTTTTGGATTGGTGGAGTTTTCAATTTCTTCGAGTATTTTGTGGGTATAGTTTTGTGTTTTGTTCCTAATGGTGTGTTTATATCTTTTGAGGGTTTCATTGTATCTAGTACGTAGGTCCGGATTGTTTGGTTGCCGATGCTTTTGGTTTGATATTTTTCTCAGGTCTTTTCTGGCATTTTTGCATTCGTGGTCAAACCATTTCATATTTTTATTTTGTCTTTTGTGATGCTTCCTCTTCTGTTTCACGAGGTCGGCTTTTACAGCTGCCTCATGGAAGATCATATTTATATCCTCTATGGCCGTGTTTACACCATCTCTGGTGATCTCATATAGATTTTCTTTAAATTTTGAAATTTTACTTGTGAGATCAGGTGAATTTAGTGCTGTGATGAATTTATCTCCACTGTCTGGGGCCCATCTGTATGTCTGGTTTATTTTATGTAGCTTACTGTGTTCCTTTTTTGTGTCTGTAGTTTGGGCAGAAAGTTTAAGGTACACATTTATTTGGTTATGGTCTGAGAGGGGGGATTGCTGCCTGACAGTGAATGCGTTGATATCGCAGGGGTCCAGGTCAGTGATTGTATAGTCCACCACACTAGACCCAAGAGTTGAGTATGTGAGTCTCCCTAGGGAGTCCCCTCTGAACCTACCATTAACTATGTACAGGCCTAAGGCTCGGCAGAGTTGCACTACCTCCCTACCGCTTTTATTTATTTCACTGTCTCTCTCTCTCTCTCTCGCTCTGTCTCTCTCTCTCGCTCTCTCTCTCGCTCTGTCTCTCTCTCTGTCTCTCTCTCTCTGGCTCTGTCTCTCTCTCTCTCTCTGGCTCTGTCTCTCTCTCTCTCTCTGGCTCTGTCTCTCTCTCGCTCTGTCTCTCTCTCGCTCTCTCTCTCTCTCTCTCTGTCTCTCTGTCTCTCTCTCTGTCTCTCTGTCTCTCTCTCTGTCTCTCTCTCTCTCTCTCTCTGTCTCTCTCTCTCTCTCTCTCTCTCTCTCTCTCTGTCTCTCTCTCTCTCTCTCTGTCTCTCTCTCTGTCTCTCTCTCTCTCTCTCTGTCTCTCTCTCTCTCGCTCAGTCTCTATCTCTCTCTCTCGCTCTGTCTCTCTCGCTCTGTCTCTCTCTCTCGCTCTGTCTCTCTCTGTCTCTCTCTCTCTCTCTCGCTCTGTCTCTCTCTCTCGCTCTGTCTCTCTCTCTCTGGCTCTGTCTCTCTCTGGCTCTGTCTCTCTCTCTGGCTCTGTCTCTCTCTCTCGCTCTGTCTCTCGCTCTCGCTCTGTCTCTCGCTCTCTCGCTCTCGCTCTGTCTCTCTCTCTCTCGCTCTGTCTCTCTCTCTCTCTCTGTCTCTCTCTCTCTCTCTCTGTCTCTCTCTCTCTCTCTGTCTCTCTCTCTCTCTCTGTCTCTTTCTCTCTCTCTGTCTCTCTCTCGCTCTGTCTCTCTCTCGCTCTCGCTCTGTCTCTCTCTCTCTCGCTCTGTCTCTCTCGCTCTGTCTCTCTCTCTCTCTCGCTCTGTCTCTCTCTCTCTCTCTCTCGCTCTGTCTCTCTCTCTCGCTCTGTCTCTCTCGCTCTGTCTCTCTCTCTCTCTCTCGCTCTGTCTCTGTCTCTCTCTCTCTCTCGCTCTGTCTCTGTCTCTCTCTCTCTCTCTGTCTCTCTCTCTCTCTCTGTCTCTCTCTCGCTCTGTCTCTCTCTCTCGCTCTCGCTCTGTCTCTCTCTCTCTCGCTCTGTCTCTCTCGCTCTGTCTCTCTCTCGCTCTGTCTCTCTCTCTCTCTCTCTCGCTCTGTCTCTCTCTCTCGCTCTGTCTCTCTCGCTCTGTCTCTCTCTCTCTCTCTCTCGCTCTGTCTCTGTCTCTCTCTCTCTCTCTCGCTCTGTCTCTCTCTCTCTCTGTCTCTCTCTCGCTCTCTCTCTCTCTGTTCAGTTTCAGTTTCAGTTCAAATGCTTTATTGGCATGAAAGTTTACAGAGAACCATATTGCCAAAGCTTACATAGCAAAAAGGTACAGTTTTCCAACATTCTGTAGGTGTCAATCGATTTGACATTTGTTGGGTATATACAATATTACTTTTAAACAATATTAATTTTAAACAGTCTTTCTACTTCATTTGGTACGTTCAATATTAATTTTAAACAGTCTTACTTTTAAACAGTCCTCAGGTTGTGACATGTTGTTACATATTTAGCCCCAAGGTATGGTCTGTCTCCTTCTCCCAGGACTAATCTCAATTTTGACAGATCATCCAATTCCTTGAAATCTGGGGTTGTTTGGCTTAGCTTGTTGAATAATATGTTTCTTGATGTGTTGAATTTTTCGCATTTTAGGAGGAAATGCATTTCTGTTTCAACCTCGCCAGCCAGACATTGATCGCATATTCTATTCTCTCTAGGCTGCCAGGATTTCTTGTATCTGCCTTTTTCAATTTCCAGTTGGTGGTCGCTTAGTCTGTACCTGGTGAGGGTCTGTCTCTGTTTTGTGTCTCTGATGGTCGTGAGGTAGTCTGCCAGTTTATATTCTCTTTTTAGGGCCCGGTAACATTCTAATCTGCTTTGGCTTTCGGTTATTTTGTTCCAATGTTCCAGGTAGGTTTCTTTGCATTTTTTAATGATTTGGTTCACTCGGATTGGTGTTTGGACGGCTGTGTTGGTCTGGGGCTGGTCAGGGTCCGGCTGAGTACTTAGTTTCAGTAGCAGCTGACTCAGGGGACTCTTTTCTGGGTTTAGCTCTTGGGTCTGAAAGGCTTTGAAATGAAGGGTGTCTGGGGAGCTAGATTTGAGGTGATTTAGGAAGTTTAGTGCTCGTTTTTGGATGTTTATTATCAGTGGGTATCTGCCTAGTTCGGCTCTGCATGCATTTGTTGGCGTTTTTCTTTGGGTGCGAAGGATGCTTCGGCAGAATTCTGCATGTAGGGCTTCTATTGTGTGTTTTTCCCATTTAGTGTAGCTTTGGTGATTTAGCGGGCCCCATACTTCACTACCGTACAGTGCAATGGGCAGGATTATGCTGTCAAAAATTTTGAGCCAGATTTTGATTGGGATTTGGATGTTGTAGAATTTTCTTTTTATTGCATATAGGGCTCTTCGGGCTTTTTCTTTTAGTGCATTCACTGCTATGCTGAAGCTCCCTGATGCTGTAATAGTTAGACCAAGGTAGGTGTAGCTCATAGTGTGTCCTATAGTGGTATCACTGAGGGTAAACTGGTATTTGTTTTCCTGACATCTGGGTCTTTTCTGAAAAATCATGATGTTGGTTTTCTTTAGATTTACTGTTAGAGCCCAATTTTGGCAGTATTTGTCGAGTAGGTCTAGTTGTTGCTGTAATCCCTGTTCTGTGGGAGACAGCAGAACCAGGTCGTCCGCATAGAACAGGGACTTCACTTCTCCATCCAGGAGACGGAGACCTGGTGACTCGCTTTGCTCCAGCATGTCTGCTAATTCATTTATGTATATGTTGAACAGGGTCGGGCTCAAATTGCAGCCCTGCCGGACGCCTCTTCTCTGGGTGAAGAAATCGGTGCGTTTGTCTCCAATTTTGACCCCGCATTTGTTTTTCAGATACATTGATTTAATAAGGTCATAGACTTTGCCCCCTATTCCACACTGAAGAAGTTTATAATAGAGCCCTTCGTGCCATATAGAGTCAAAGGCTTTCTTGAAGTCGATGAAACAGGCGAATATTTTCCCATTTTTTGTTTGGTGTTTATGTTTTTCAATGAGGGTGTGAAGGGTATAGATATGGTCGGCGGTGCGGTGTTTTGGAAGAAAGCCTATTTGGTTTTTTCTGAGGATATTATGTTTGTTAAGAAAATCAAGTAATCTACTATTTAGAATACTGCAGAATAACTTCCCTAGACAACTGTTGACACAGATGCCGCGGTAGTTATTTGGGTCTGATTTGTTTCCACTTTTATATATGGGGGAGATTAGTCCTTGGCACCAGATATCGGGAAAACAGCCTGAGCGTAATATGATGTTGAATAGTTTGAGTATCGCACCCTGCATCTCCATATTGCTGAACTTTAGCATTTCATTTTTGATGTTGTCTGGGCCACAGGCTTTCTTTAGGTGGAGAGATTTTGTTTTTGTGGCCAGTTCTTTCCATGTGATTGGGGAGTCTAGAGGGTTTTGGTTGTCTTTAATTGTTGCTTCTAATGTGTGGAGTTTTTCTGTGACCTGATGTTGACTTGGGTTTGTTTTGTTTTTTGGGATGTCTTTGTAGAGGTTTTCAAAATGTGTTCTCCAGATGTCGCCATCTTGGATTGGTAATGCTTGCAATTGTGTTGTACTCAGGTTATTCCACATTTCCCAGAATTGTTTTGGATTGGTGGAGTTTTCAATTTCTTCGAGTATTTTGTGGGTATAGTTTTGTGTTTTGTTCCTAATGGTGTGTTTATATCTTTTGAGGGTTTCATTGTATCTAGTACGTAGGTCCGGATTGTTTGGTTGCCGATGCTTTTGGTTTGATATTTTTCTCAGGTCTTTTCTGGCATTTTTGCATTCGTGGTCAAACCATTTCATATTTTTATTTTGTCTTTTGTGATGCTTCCTCTTCTGTTTCACGAGGTCGGCTTTTACAGCTGCCTCATGGAAGATCATATTTATATCCTCTATGGCCGTGTTTACACCATCTCTGGTGATCTCATATAGATTTTCTTTAAATTTTGAAATTTTACTTGTGAGATCAGGTGAATTTAGTGCTGTGATGAATTTATCTCCACTGTCTGGGGCCCATCTGTATGTCTGGTTTATTTTATGTAGCTTACTGTGTTCCTTTTTTGTGTCTGTAGTTTGGGCAGAAAGTTTAAGGTACACATTTATTTGGTTATGGTCTGAGAGGGGGGATTGCTGCCTGACAGTGAATGCGTTGATATCGCAGGGGTCCAGGTCAGTGATTGTATAGTCCACCACACTAGACCCAAGAGTTGAGGAGTATGTGAGTCTCCCTAGGGAGTCCCCTCTGAACCTACCATTAACTATGTACAGGCCTAAGGCTCGGCAGAGTTGCACTACCTCCCTACCGCTTTTATTTATTTCACGATCAAGGTTGTTCCGATTTGCGATGGCTGGTGTGACATCTAAAGGGGTCTGGCCAAACACATGGTTGTTTCCCTGTGGGTCTATGAAGTCAGGTTCACAACCGGTCCTTGCATTTAGGTCCCCACATATTATCACCTTTCCTTGGGCCTGGAAATGGCTGATTTCCATGTGGAGAGTATCAAATAACTCCTCTTCGAAATATGGCGAATCTATTGGAGGTATGTAGATCGCACATAAGTAAACATCTTTTTTTGCTATTCCTATATTTTTATCTAGTTTTAGCCATACGTGTGATTTCCCCTGTTTTACCGGTGAGATGTGTTTGTCCAGTTCTCCCTTATACCACACCAATATTCCCCCGGAGGTTCTGCCCTTGCGTGTTTTAGTGTTCTTTACTGAGGGCACAATGATTTCATGGTACATTGGAGGACAGTGGGTCGGCATGTCCTTTTGGCACCATGTTTCTGTTAACACAATTATATCAATGTCTTTTATAGCTTTTAGGAATTCAGGGTCTGTACTCTTCATCCCAAAAGTTGAGGAGCGGAGGCCCTGGATATTCCAGCAGCTTATGTGGAAAGAACGCATTTATATAGTTCAATAAAACAAAATAAAATGGACCTATTTTGTGGGATGAGTGTGGAAACACTATTTTCTATAATGCTAAGTGATGATTTAGTATAAATTTCATGAGGCATGCACATATATCTATCTAATAATAGTAATAATACTGATAAGATAACAATAATGATAATGATAAATAACAATATTAATAATTTCTCCGGCTTTCTATCAGGCTGTTCAGCATCGTCATGATCTTTCTCAGTTCTTGGTCTACAGTCTGTGGTCTAGAGGGGGGTCTTGGGTCAGGTATAAAAGCACGGTTCTGTTGTCGGTTTTGTAAAGGGGGGTGGGGGACATTGGTGGTCCTGTTTGGGCTCCCAATGGTAGGGGGGGTGGGAGGGCTGCGTCTTTTGGCAGTGTTTATGAGGTTTCTTGCGAAGACCCACATCCGCTGTTTGAGTAGATGTATTTCGTCATAGAGGTCCCTTGTGTTGATGTTTGGATGATGGGCCAGGGAGACGTTGGGGAGGACAGAACATCTCGTGTCGATCTCCCTGTTGGTGTTGTGGATTATATAGGCTGGGGTGTCCTTTCTGGGCAGTAGTGTGGAGATCACGATCCGCGCCTCGGGGAATTCCCTGCTGGCCTTTTCTGCCATCCTGCTCACCGCCCAAGCCGTGCCTTCCTGTAGGGTGCGTAGGTCGTTCGTGCCTGTGTGGATCACAATCCATTTGGGGCTTCCAAGGGATTCTTTGTTCAGGATCTTCATTGCTTGGCCTGTGTTGCTGCACCATTTTTTCAGGACTTGATGGTCTGGGAACAGCCTCTGGGGGTCCAGAAACTTTCCGTTGGAGTCGGTCAGCAGGACCGCCTGAGGGGCTGGTTTTTCAGACTGGGTAACAGTAGTCTGGGTAGGACTCGCCTGGTGGCTGGTTGTTGGCTGGGTTTCTGGGATATGTTGTGTGGCAGGAGCGGGGTTTGGGGCTTTCGGTGTGTCCTCGTTTGGGGGGGTATCTGTCGGTTTTTGTGTTCCTGTGTGTGAGGACTGGGTAGCAGTAGTCTGGGCATGACTCGACTGAGGGCTGGTTGGAGCGGGGTTTGTGGCTTTCGGTGTGTCTTCGTGTGGGGTGGCATCCGACGGGTTCTGTGTCCTTGTGTGTGTTGTTTTTGTGTCCTCAGGTTTTTGGACCTTAAGAGGTTTGTGTTGCCTGCTGAGCCTTTCTACGGTCTCCTTCATTTTGTTTAGTTGAGTACGGAGTTCTTTGATCTCATTTCTTTGCTCCTCTATGGTCTTTCTCAGCTTGTGGATGGTGGACTCGTGTTCCGTTTTTAGCTGTTTGAATTCCTCCTTCAAATTCTTGGCCAGTGTTTCTCTGTATTCGTTGAAATCAAGTTCTAGTTTGGCCAGATTCTCTTTCATCATTTTGTTTTCGTTGAGAGGTGTGGGGGGGGGTGGAGATGTACAGGGAGGTGTTTTCCTCTGCTGGTCTCTCTTCTTCTTCCTCCACTTGGCTCTCCTCATCCTCTGTTCGACTCTCTTTTGCTTCCTGTCCATTGGTCCTCTTTGTGTCTGCCTTAGTTTTCAACTGGGGGAATTCCTTTTCGAAGGTGTCCAGATTTTCCACATTCCCCTGTATCATGATCTTTCTATTTTTGTTGTAGTAGCTTATGGTTAGCAGGGGGTCATCTTTATCTAGGTTTCCATCTTTACATATTTTCAGTCTGCCTCCACTGCCAATACCTTCACTGGAGACGTATGTGTAGTGTTTTTGTAAAGTCTCCTTCCAGGAGGTGACGTATTCGGTGTAGAATATGAGGTTGTTCTTCAGCTTAGTCCCTTTGTGTGTGGTATAGTCCACGTAGAGGATTTCTGGGTTATTTTTTAGTGTTGTGTACTTGTATTTTTCCTTTGCTTTATTTTTTGTGCATTGCTCAGGATATATCATTTCCCTGCTCATTGTAGTCGTTTGTTTTTTGTCTCAGATAGATAACTTTTTTTTTTTTTTTCTTTTTTGTGTCGTGTTCCACCTTAGCCCACTTTTAGGTCCAAAATTGGGAGTTTTTCAGGGGTTCATCTTTGATATAGCTGCTCTTAAAGGTTTATCTTTCTCTTTTTCTCACAGGCTCTTGGTTCGGGTAGTTTATCGTTTCTCTCGGGTTTCTATTCCTTTTCCTCGCGGGTTTGTTGTTCTTTTTTCAGGTTTTTTTTTTTTTTTTTTCGAGCTAAATTTAAATAAAATTAAACTTTTTCCGAACTAACTTTAACTAAAATGAAACTTAGGTAGAGTTAGGTAAAACTTATTTCTCCGGCTTTTTCTCTCCAGCTGGTGTTTCCTCTCCTCTCTCTCTCTCTCACGCTCCGTCTCTCTCTTTCTAGGTGCAGTTACCTCTCTTTGCTCCTTTTCTCCTTTCAGCCGTTTCCCTTCGTTCAAATTTCGCGCTCTCAGCTCTCAGCTCCCAACGCTCTCTCCGGGCTTCTGCCCTGGCCCCAGCCCCTCGGCTCGGCTGTGCTGTCCCGGCCCGGTGTTTGTCCGAGTTTCTCCGACCCCGGAGTTTCTCGGGTTTCAGGCCCCGGGCTTGCTCGCTCTCCAGGCCCGACCCGATCCGGCACCCCTACCTCTCCACTCGCCTCTTTGACTGGCTCGGGCCGCTCCTCCCGGTCTGGGTCTACTCCTGTTGCTGCTCGCTCTCCTTCTCTCCGGTGCCTCGCTCGGCCCGGTTCCTCGGGCCTTTCTCCGGCTTCAGGCTCCGTGCTCCGGTTGCTGCTCGGGCTCTGCTCTCTCTCTCTCCCTGTTTTGGAGTTCTCTCTCTCTGTTCCCGGTTTCTCTCTCTCTGTTCCCGGGTTTTCCTGCGCTGTTCTGGCTCCGATCCCCCGGCCGCTGTTTTGCTTTGAACGGTCGGTTGCGCGGCGCCTCTCGCCTGTCTCTCTGTCTCGCTCTCTCTCTCTCTCAGTCGCTGTCTCTCTCTCTGTCTCTCTCTCTCTCTCTCTGTCTCTCTCTCTCTCTCTCTGTCTCTCTCTCTCTCTCTCGCTCTGTCTCTCTCTCTCTCTCTCGCTCAGTCTCTATCTCTCTCTCTCGCTCTGTCTCTCTCTCTCGCTCTGTCTCTCTCGCTCTGTCTCTCTCTCTCGCTCTGTCTCTCTCTGGCTCTGTCTCTCTCTCTCTGGCTCTGTCTCTCTCTCTCTGGCTCTCTCTCTCGCTCTGTCTCTCTCTCGCTCTGTCTCTCTCTCCAATTCCAATTCCAATTCCAATTAAAATGCTTTATTGGCATGAAAGTTTACAGAGAACCATATTGCCAAAGCTTACATAGCAAAAAGGTACAGTTTTCCAACATTCTGTAGGTGTCAATCGATTTGACATTTGTTGGGTACATACAATATTACTTTTAAACAATATTAATTTTAAACAGTCTTTGTACTTCATTTGGTACGTTCAATATTAATTTTAAACAGTCTTAATTTTAAACAGTCCTCAGGTTGTGACATGTTGTTACATATTTGGCCCCAAGGTATGGTCTGTCTCCTTCTCCTAGGACTAATCTCAATTTTGACAGATCATCCAATTCCTTGAAATCTGGGGTTGTTTGGCTTAGCTTGTTGAATAATATGTTTCTTGATGTGTTGAATTTTTCGCATTTTAGGAGGAAATGCATTTCTGTTTCAACCTCGCCAGCCAGACATTGATCGCATATTCTATTCTCTCTAGGCTGCCAGGATTTCTTGTATCTGCCTTTTTCAATTTCCAGTTGGTGGTCGCTTAGTCTGTACCTGGTGAGGGTCTGTCTCTGTTTTGTGTCTCTGATGGTCGTGAGGTAGTCTGCCAGTTTATATTCTCTTTTTAGGGCCCGGTAACATTCTAATCTGCTTTGGCTTTCGGTTATTTTGTTCCAATGTTCCAGGTAGGTTTCTTTGCATTTTTTAATGATTTGGTTCACTCGGATTGGTGTTTGGACGGCTGTGTTGGTCTGGGGCTGGTCAGGGTCCGGCTGAGTACTTAGTTTCCGTAGCAGCTGACTCAGGGGACTCTTTTCTGGGTTTAGCTCTTGGGTCTGAAAGGCTTTGAAATGAAGGGTGTCTGGGGAGCTAGATTTGAGGTGATTTAGGAAGTTTAGTGCTCGTTTTTGGATGTTTATTATCAGTGGGTATCTGCCTAGTTCGGCTCTGCATGCATTTGTTGGCGTTTTTCTTTGGGTGCGAAGGATGCTTCGGCAGAATTCTGCATGTAGGGCTTCTATTGTATGTTTTTCCCATTTAGTGTAGCTTTGGTGATTTAGCGGGCCCCATACTTCACTACCGTACAGTGCAATGGGCAGGATTATGCTGTCAAATATTTTGAGCCAGATTTTGATTGGGATTTGGATGTTGTAGAATTTTCTTTTTATTGCATATAGGGCTCTTCGGGCTTTTTCTTTTAGTGCATTCACTGCTATGCTGAAGCTCCCTGATGCTGTAATAGTTAGACCAAGGTAGGTGTAGCTCATAGTGTGTCCTATAGTGATATCACTGAGGGTAAACTGGTATTTGTTTTCCTGACATCTGGGCCTTTTTTGAAAAATCATGATGTTGGTTTTCTTTAGATTTACTGTTAGAGCCCAATTTTGGCAGTATTTGTCGAGTAGGTCTAGTTGTTGCTGTAATCCCTGTTCTGTGGGAGACAGCAGAACCAGGTCGTCCGCATAGAACAGGGATTTCACTTCTCCATCCAGGAGACGGAGACCTGGTGCTCTGTCTCTCTCTCTCTGTCTCTCTCTCTGTCTCTCTCTCTCTCTCTCTCTCTCTCTCTCTCGCTCTGTCTCTCTCTCTCTCTCTCGCTCTGTCTCTCTCTCGCTCTGTCTCTCTCTCTCTCTCTCTCGCTCTGTCTCTCTCTGTCTCTCTCTCTCTCTCTCTCGCTCTGTCTCTCTCTCTCGCTCTGTCTCTCTCTCTCTCTCGCTCTCTCTCTCTCGCTCTGTCTCTCTCTCTCGCTCTGTCTCTCTCTCTCGCTCTCTCTCTCTCGCTCTGTCTCTCTCGCTCTGTCTCTCTCTCGCTCTGTCTCTCTCTCTCTGTCTCTCTCGCTCTGTCTCTCTCGCTCTGTCTCTCTCTCGCTCTGTCTCTCTCTCTCTCTCTCGCTCTCTCTCTGTCTCTCTCTCTCTCTCTCTGTCTCTCTCTCTCTCTCTCTCTCGCTCTGTCTCTCTCTCGCTCTGTCTCTCTCTGTCTCTCTCTCTCTCTCTCTCGCTCTGTCTCTCTCTCTCGCTCTGTCTCTCTCTCTCGCTCTGTCTCTCTCTCGCTCTGTCTCTCTCTCTCGCTCTGTCTCTCTCTGTCTCTCTCTCTCTCTCTCTCGCTCTGTCTCTCTCTCTCGCTCTGTCTCTCTCTCTCGCTCTGTCTCTCTCTCTCGCTCTGTCTCTCTCTCGCTCTGTCTCTCTCTCGCTCTGTCTCTCTCTCGCTCTGTCTCTCTCTCGCTCTGTCTCTCTCTCGCTCTGTCTCTCTCTCGCTCTGTCTCTCTCTCGCTCTGTCTCTCTCTCTCGCTCTGTCTCTCTCTCGCTCTGTCTCTCTCTCGCTCTGTCTCTCTCTCGCTCTGTCTCTCTCTCGCTCTGTCTCTCTCTCTCGCTCTGTCTCTCTCTCTCGCTCTGTCTCTCTCTCTCGCTCTGTCTCTCTCTCTCGCTCTGTCTCTCTCTCTCGCTCTGTCTCTCTCTCTCGCTCTGTCTCTCTCTCTCGCTCTGTCTCTCTCTCTCGCTCTCTCTCGCTCTGTCTCTCTCTCGCTGTCTCTCTCTCTCGCTCTGTCTCTCTCTCTCGCTCTGTCTCTCTCTCTCGCTCTGTCCAATTCCAATTCCAATTCAAATGCTTTATTGGCATGAAAGTTTACAGAGAACCATATTGCCAAAGCTTACATAGCAAAAAGGTACAGTTTTCCAACATTCTGTAGGTGTCAATCGATTTGACATTTGTTGGGTACATACAATATTACTTTTAAACAATATTAATTTTAAACAGTCTTTCTACTTCATTTGGTATGTTCAATATTAATTTTAAACAGTCTTACTTTTAAACAGTCCTCAGGTTGTGACATGTTGTTACATATTTAGCCCCAAGGTATGGTCTGTCTCCTTCTCCTAGGACTAATCTCAATTTTGACAGATCATCCAATTCCTTGAAATCTGGGGTTGTTTGGCTTAGCTTGTTGAATAATATGTTTCTTGATGTGTTGAATTTTTCGCATTTTAGGAGGAAATGCATTTCTGTTTCAACCTCGCCAGCCAGACATTGATCGCATATTCTATTCTCTCTAGGCTGCCAGGATTTCTTGTATCTGCCTTTTTCAATTTCCAGTTGGTGGTCGCTTAGTCTGTACCTGGTGAGGGTCTGTCTCTGTTTTGTGTCTCTGATGGTCGTGAGGTAGTCTGCCAGTTTATATTCTCTTTTTAGGGCCCGGTAACATTCTAATCTGCTTTGGCTTTCGGTTATTTTGTTCCAATGTTCCAGGTAGGTTTCTTTGCATTTTTTAATGATTTGGTTCACTCGGATTGGTGTTTGGACGGCTGTGTTGGTCTGGGGCTGGTCAGGGTCCGGCTGAGTACTTAGTTTCAGTAGCAGCTGACTCAGGGGACTCTTTTCTGGGTTTAGCTCTTGGGTCTGAAAGGCTTTGAAATGAAGGGTGTCTGGGGAGCTAGATTTGAGGTGATTTAGGAAGTTTAGTGCTCGTTTTTGGATGTTTATTATCAGTGGGTATCTGCCTAGTTCGGCTCTGCATGCATTTGTTGGCGTTTTTCTTTGGGTGCGAAGGATGCTTCGGCAGAATTCTGCATGTAGGGCTTCTATTCTCTCTCTCTCGCTCTCTCTCTCTCTCGCTCTCTCTCTCTCTCGCTCTGTCTCGCTCTCTCGCTCTGTCTCTCTCTCTCGCTCTGTCTCTCTCTCTCGCTCTGTCTCGCTCTCTCGCTCTGTCTCTCTCTCGCTCTGTCTCTCTCGCTCTGTCTCTCTCGCTCTGTCTCTCTCGCTCTGTCTCTCTCTCTCTGTCTCTCTCTCTCTGTCTCTCTCTCTCTGTCTCTCTCTCTCTCTCTCTGTCTCTCTCTCTCTGTCTCTCTCTCTCTGTCTCTCTCTCTCTGTCTCTCTCTCTCTGTCTCTCTCTCTCTGTCTCTCTCTCTGTCTCTCTCTCTCTGTCTCTCTCTCTCGCTCTCTCTCTCTCTCGCTCTCTCTCTCTCGCTCTGTCTCTCTCTCTCTCTCGCTCTGTCTCTCTCTC
Source organism: Somniosus microcephalus (assembly GCF_052327205.1). Taxonomy (NCBI): domain Eukaryota; kingdom Metazoa; phylum Chordata; class Chondrichthyes; order Squaliformes; family Somniosidae; genus Somniosus; species Somniosus microcephalus. Next base: position 26,147,080 of record NC_140997.1, on the reverse strand, counting down.
GCTCTGTCTCTCTCTCTCTCTCTCGCTCTGTCTCTCTCTCTCTCTCTCGCTCTGTCTCTCTCTCTCTCTCTCGCTCTGTCTCTCTCTCGCTCTGTCTCTCTCTCGCTCTGTCTCTCTCTCGCTCTGTCTCTCTCTCGCTCTGTCTCTCTCTCGCTCTGTCTCTCTCTCGCTCTGTCTCTCTCTCGCTCTGTCTCTCTCTCGCTCTGTCTCTCTCTCGCTCTGTCTCTCTCTCGCTCTGTCTCTCTCTCGCTCTGTCTCTCTCTCGCTCTGTCTCTCTCTCGCTCTGTCAGTTCAGTTCAGTTCAAATGCTTTATTGGCATGAAAGTTTACAGAGAACCATATTGCCAAAGCTTACATAGCAAAAAGGTACAGTTTTCCAACATTCTGTAGGTGTCAATCGATTTGACATTTGTTGGGTATATACAATATTACTTTTAAACAATATTAATTTTAAACAGTCTTTCTACTTCATTTGGTACGTTCAATATTAATTTTAAACAGTCTTACTTTTAAACAGTCCTCAGGTTGTGACATGTTGTTACATATTTAGCCCCAAGGTATGGTCTGTCTCCTTCTCCTAGGACTAATCTCAATTTTGACAGATCATCCAATTCCTTGAAATCTGGGGTTGTTTGTCTTAGCTTGTTGAATAATATGTTTCTTGATGTGTTGAATTTTTCGCATTTTAGGAGGAAATGCATTTCTGTTTCAACCTCGCCAGCCAGACATTGATCGCATATTCTATTCTCTCTAGGCTGCCAGGATTTCTTGTATCTGCCTTTTTCAATTTCCAGTTGGTGGTCGCTTAGTCTGTACCTGGTGAGGGTCTGTCTCTGTTTTGTGTCTCTGATGGTCGTGAGGTAGTCTGCCAGTTTATATTCTCTTTTTAGGGCCCGGTAACATTCTAATCTGCTTTGGTTTTCGGTTATTTTGTTCCAATGTTCCAGGTAGGTTTCTTTGCATTGTTTAATGATTTGGTTCACTCGGATTGGTGTTTGGACGGCTGTGTTGGTCTGGGGCTGGTCAGGGTCCGGCTGAGTACTTAGTTTCAGTAGCAGCTGACTCAGGGGACTCTTTTCTGGGTTTAGCTCTTGGGTCTGAAAGGCTTTGAAATGAAGGGTGTCTGGGGAGCTAGATTTGAGGTGATTTAGGAAGTTTAGTGCTCGTTTTTGGATGTTTATTATCAGTGGGTATCTGCCTAGTTCGGCTCTGCATGCATTTGTTGGCGTTTTTCTTTGGGTGCGAAGGATGCTTCGGCAGAATTCTGCATGTAGGGCTTCTATTGTGTGTTTTTCCCATTTAGTGTAGCTTTGGTGATTTAGCGGGCCCCATACTTCACTACCGTACAGTGCAATGGGCAGGATTATGCTGTCAAAAATTTTGAGCCAGATTTTGATTGGGATTTGGATGTTGTAGAATTTTCTTTTTATTGCATATAGGGCTCTTCGGGCTTTTTCTTTTAGTGCATTCACTGCTATGCTGAAGCTCCCTGATGCTGTAATAGTTAGACCAAGGTAGGTGTAGCTCATAGTGTGTTCTATAGTGGTATCACTGAGGGTAAACTGGTATTTGTTTTCCTGACATCTGGGTCTTTTCTGAAAAATCATGATGTTGGTTTTCTTTAGATTTACTGTTAGAGCCCAATTTTGGCAGTATTTGTCGAGTAGGTCTAGTTGTTGCTGTAATCCCTGTTCTGTGGGAGACAGCAGAACCAGGTCGTCCGCATAGAACAGGGACTTCACTTCTCCATCCAGGAGACGGAGACCTGGTGACTCGCTTTGCTCCAGCATGTCTGCTAATTCATTTATGTATATGTTGAACAGGGTCGGGCTCAAATGTTCTACAACACAGCCAAGGATGGCGAGGCGGTCTGTGCGGAATATGCACTTCTCCTTGTTATATGTCAGGTTCAGGAGTTGGGCGGTGCGGAGGAATTTCTCGAGGTTTGCGTCATGGTCCTGCAAGTCATGGCCGCAGATGGTCACATTATCTAGGTAAGGGAAAGTGGCCTGCAGCTCGTTTTGATCGACCATCCGGTCCATCTCCCTTTGGAAGACGGAGACCCCGTTGGTAACGCCGAAGGGAACCCTAAGGAAGTGATAGAGGCGGCCGTTTGCCTCAAAAGCAGTATACTGGCGGTCTTCAGGGCTGATGGGGAGCTGGTGGTACGCTGATTTCAGGTCAATGGTCGAAAAGACG